>NW_024070203.1:92263479-92325313 GCF_014754425.2 Oryx dammah | reverse complement strand
AGCAAAGAAATAGAGGAAAAGAACAGAATGGGAAAGACTAGAGATCTCTTCAAGAAAATTAGAGCTACCAAGGGAACATTTCATGCAAAGATGGGCTCAATAAAGGACAGAAATGGTATGGACGTAACAGAAGCAGAAGATATTAAGAAGAGGTGGCAAGAATACACAGAAGAACTGTATAGAAAAGATCTTCACGACCAAGATAATCACGATGGTGTGATCACTCACCTAGAGCCAGACATCCTGGAATGTGAAGTCAAGTGGGCCTTAGAAAGCATCACTAGAAACAAAGCTAGTGGAGGTGATGGAATTCCAGTTGAGCTATTTCAAATCCTGAAAGATGATGCTGTGAAACTGCTGCACTCAATATGCCAGTGAATTTGGAAAACTCAGCAGTGGCCACAGGACTGAAAAAGGTCAGTTTTCATTCCAATCCCAAAGAAAGGCAATGCCAAAGAATGTTCAAACTACCGCACAATTGCACTCATCTCACATGCTAGTAAAGTAATGCTCAAAATTCTCCAAGCCAGGCTTCAGCAATACATGAACCGTGAACTTCCAGATGTTCAAGCTGGTTTTAGAAAAGGCAGAGGAACCAGAGATCAAATTGCCAACATCTGCTGGATCATGGAAAAAGCAAGAGAGTTCCAGAAAAACATCTATTTCTGCTTTATTGACTATGCCAAAGCCTTTGACTGTGTGGATCACAACTGTGGAAAATTCTAAGAGAGATGGGAATACCAGACCACCTGACCTGCCTCTTGAGAAATCTGTATGCAGGTAAGGAAGCAACAGTTAGAACTGGACATGGAACAACAGGCTGGTTCCAAATAGGAAAAGGAGTACGTCAAGGCTGTATATTGCCCCCCTGCTTATTTAATTTATATGCAGAGTACATCATGAGAAACGCTGGACTGGAAGAAACACAAGCTGGAATCAAGATTGCTGGGAGAAATCTCAATCACCTCAGATATGCAGATGACAGCACCCTTATGGCAGAAAGTGAAGAGGAACTAAAAAGCCTCTTGATGAAAGTGAAAGAGGAGAGTGAAAAAGTTGGCTTCAAGTTCAACATTCAGAAAAGGAAGATCATGGCACCTGGTCCCATCACTTCATAGCAAATAGATGGGGAAACAGTGGAAACAGTGTCAGACTTTATTTTTGGGGGCTCCAAAATCAGTGCAGATGGTGACTGCAGCCATGAAATTAAAAGACACTTACTCCTTGAAAGAAAAGTTATGACGAACCTAGATAGCATATTCAAAAGTAGAGACATTACTTTGCCGACTAAGGTCCGTCTAGTCAAGGCTATGGTTTTTCCAGTAGTCATGTATGGATGTGAGAGTTGGACTGTGAAGAAAGCTGAGCACCAAAGAATTGATGCTTTTGAACCGTGGTGTTGGAGAAGACTCTTGAGAGTCCCTTGGACTGCAAGGAGATCCAACCAGTCCATTCTGAAGGAGATCAGCCCTGGGGTTTCTTTGGAGGGAATGATGCTAAAGCTGAGACTCCAGTACTTTGGCCACCTCATGTGAAGAGCTGACTCATTGGAAAAGACTGTGATGCTGGGAGGGATTGGGGCAGGAGGAGAAGGGGACGACCGAGGATGAGATGGCTGGATGGCAACACGGACTCGATGGACGTGAGTCTGAGTGAACTCCGGGAGATGGTGATGGACAGGGAGGCCTGGCGTGCTGCGATTCATGGGGTCGCAGAGTCGGACACGACTGAGCGACTGAACTGAACTGAACTGAACTTATGATTGAAAAGTAGGATTGACCACGAAAAGATGTGAAACTAAAGAACATGAAAACCTCATGGAAAACGTTCTTCTTTTGTTACATAGAAGCCAAGGACAGCCTAAGCTAAGATTCAAGGAGAAGCTGATTTCATATCCCCTCCACCACCCCAAACTTCCCGCTGTAACACAGATTTAGAACATTAACCAAAGTCGTGAGTGATTCACGAGGGAGTTCATTCCAAGGCGTTTACAAAGCTTCACATTCCTAACACCATTTTTGTCAGTCAGGGTCTGACAGATCCGCTTAAGCAAGGTGGTGGCGGTGACTGCAATGAACGACTGAGCCTGAGCGTCAAGGCTGATTCACGGACGCAGCCCGGGGGAAGCGCGGTAGCAGCGCGCGCCCTTGCCTTGCTCCTGAGCCTGGAGGCTGCGGCCTGGCCGTCAGGCTGGAATCCGGGGTGCAGAGGCCGCGGGGCCGGGCTGCCCGCCCCTGAAGTGAAGCGGCTTCTGCAGAGCAGCCCGCCCCGGCCCTGCGAGGCGCAGTCCCGAGGGTGCACGCCCGCTCGTTCCACCCCCGCCGTTGCTGCCCGGGGGCCAGAACTGCCCGGAGAGAGGACCCAGGGATTCTGCCGACCCCGGTCAACCCTGCCGGTCCGAAAAGGGCGGAAAAAGAGAGTGGGGAGTAGCCGGCACGGTCCTCCAACATGTAGACCACCTCTCAGAGTTCAGGAGTTATGAATAAACAGTGGACATAGTAATTAAAAATAAATCAGGCACAAATGTATACACATGGACTAGAGTCGTTTGCGAAGATGTTTTCCAGCATGAGTTCCCTTCTTTTTTTATTAAACCTTTTATTTTATATCGGAGTATAGCCGCTTAACAATGTTGTGATAGTTTCAGGTGGACAGCAAAAGGACTCAGCCATGCCTATACACGTGTCCGTTTTCCCCCAAACTCCCCTCCCGCTGAAGCCGGGCACTCCTGTCTTAATGCTTTAATTTTACCATCAACGTTTGCAATGAGCATGAATTAAAAAGATGATAAACTCTTCCATGTAGGATCGTGTCTTTGCTCTGCAGTGATTAGTTCAGAGCTGATCGATCTGCTTCAGGAATTTCCTTGTCATCGGCATCGTTTATGTCCAGAGGGGCTAAAACACAGATCGTTCCAGAAAATAGCTCCTTCTGAGCTTGGTGGCAGGAGTGATGTCCTATGATTCACTTGTTTTCTCAGCAAAAAATGTGTTGAGTAATCGCCCTGTGACAGAACTTGTACCAGACACTGAGGAAAATACAAAGAGGAATTAGACCCAGCCCTCCTGGAGTGAGGGCTGCCCGGATGGCTCAGCAGTGAGGAACCCGCCTGCCGATGCAGGAGACACAGGAGACCCGGGTTCGATCCCTGGGTTGGGAAAATCCCCTGGAGAAGGAAATGGCAACCCACGCCAGTGTTCTTGTCTGGGAAATCCCATGGACAGGGAGCCTGGCGGGCTACAGTCCGTGGGGTTTCAACAAGTTGGATCCTGACTAAACGGCAGGTCCAGAAGCGCACCGTCTCTGAAGAGAGGCAGGTGAGCAGATGGCTGGTTCGGTGCGAGAACTGACTCTGGAGTCATTAACGGGCATTAATGGGTTCACATGCTCACGTTTCAGATCGGGTTCCGCCTACTACCTGTGTGTTCTTAAGCAACTTACTTAACTTGACATGCATAATAACAATGATCGTGGCAGATTATAGCTTATCAAAAGCGGTCCTAATGCTCATCCCACATGCGACATCACTCTCTTCCCCTCCCTCATTAGGGGTAGAATTAAGTTTTCTACCCCCTTGAATCTGAGCGTGTCCTGGGATTGCATTAAGCAACAGAATACGGTGGCAGGTGGTAAAGAACCTGCCTGCCAGTGCAAGAGACCTCAGAGGCACGGGGTCGATCCCTGGGTCGGGACGATCCCCTGGAGGAGGGCATGGCAGCCCACTCCAGGGCCTGGAGAATCGGACGGACAGAGGAGCCTGGCGGCCTACAGTCCATGGGGTCGCAAAGAGTCAGACACAACTGAGCGACTCTCTCTCTCACACACACACACACACACACACACACACACACACCCCCTATGTACAAATCAGCAGGTTTTCCATTTTTGTTCCTTCTTTCTAATTTCAGTGAGCACCATTCCATTGTAGTCACACACATACAAGACTGACTCCTTAAAGTCAGTTCTCAGGTAGAGCCGCTCCGTTCTGGGGTATGGAGTCTGACAGGTGTGAATGTTTTCACTCACTAATATTGTGACAGGGGTGAATCAGTTCGTAGCTGCGATCTCCAGTTTGCATATGCAGGTTGGAAGATGATCGTAAGTAAGAAACGATCCTCAATGGGCCAAGGGTAGAACTTCTGTATCCTGCATAAATCTCAGAATTAATATGACCCAATCCTAACTAAATGTGGCATTCAAAGGAAGTGTTCGGTTATAAAAATCATTGCTGAAATAAATCAATGTATGCCATTTATCTCTTAGGGGAATTTAGTCGATAATGCAGGGCAAGATATTTTTAAAGGCACTTTTTTCTTCCCTTCTGTTCTCCCATCTTATAGTTGCTCTAAAAGGAATCTCTCTCTCTCTTTCTCTTTCTGCCATTTTGCCAGATTTTGTTTTCTTTCATGTGTGTCTCTCTCAGCTCTTATCTGTAGATTGGCTTAGCTTCAGTTCAGTTCAGTTCAGTTGCTCAGTGGTATCCAACTCTTTGCGACCCCATGAACTGCAGCACGCCAGGCCTCCCTGTCCATCACCAACTCCCAGAGTCCACCCAAACCCATGTCCATTGAGTCAATGATGCCATCCAACCATCTTATCCTCGGTCGTCCCCTTCTCCTCCCACCCTCAATCTTTCCCAGCATCAGGGTCCTTTCCAATGAGTCAGCTCTTTGCATCAGGTGGCCAAAGTACTGGAGTTTCAGCTTCAACATCAGTCCTTCCAGTGAACACCCAGGACTGATCTGCTTTAGGATGGACTGGTTGGATCTCCTTGCAGTCCAAGAAAGAGTCTTCTCCAACACCATGGTTCAAAAGCATCAATTCTTCAGCGCTCAGCTTTCTTTATAGTCCAACTCTCACATCCATACATGACCAGTGGAAAAACCATAGCTTTGACTAGACAGACCTTAGCTTCATTGGCATTTCATTTTGAGTTTCATTCTCGGCCTTCCCTATTCCTTGGATTCTCAACAGCCATGGAGAGCCTAAAGAATGACTCTCCCTCTTCCTTCCATGCCTCCAGTCCTAGCTCCTTTTCTTATTTTCCTAATCATGCTTTTAGAAAAAATTTAAAAAAGAATCAAATTGCTTAGGATAGAGTGTAATACTCACTGAGCAGGGGAGGGTGAAGCTGATCAGCTCATACACAATCCCGCACGTATGGGCTCAGTCAGTTCAGCCGCTCAGTCGTGTCTGACTCTTTGCAACCCCATGAATCACAGCACACCAGGCCTCCCTGTCCACCACCAACTCCCGAAATTCACCCAAACTCATGTCCATTGAGTTGGTGATGCCATCCAGCCATCTCATCCTCTGTTGTCCCCTTCTCCTCCTGCCCCCAATCCCTCCCAGCATCAGGGTCTTTTCTAATGAGTTGGCTCTTCGCATCAGGTGGTCAAAGTATTGGAGTTTCAGTTTCAACATCAGTCCTTCCAGTATTCAGGGCTGATCTCCTTTAGGATGGACTGGTTGGATCTCCTTGCAGTCGAAGGGACTCTCAAGAATCTTCTCCAACACCACAGTTCAAAAGCATCAATTCTTCAGCGCTCAGCTTTCTTTATAGTCTGACTCTCACATCCATACATGACCACAGGAAAAACGATAGCTTTGACTGACTTCCCTGGTGGCTCAGATGGTAAAAGCATCTGTCTACAAAGCAGGTGGCCAGATGTTCGATCCCTGGGTTGGGAAGATCCCCTGGAGAAGGAAATGGCAACCCATCCCAGTATTCTTGCCTGGAAAATCCCATGGACGGAGGAGCCTGATGGGATACTGTCCATGGGGTCACATAGGGTTGGATACAACTGAGAGACTTCATTTTCTTTCTTTTTTCTTTTGACTAGATGAACCTTTGTTGCCAAAGTAATGTCTCTGCTTTTTAATATGTTGTCTAGGTTGGTCATAACTTTTCTTCCAAGGAGTAAGCGTCTTTTAATTTCATGGCTGCAGTCACCATATGCAGTGATTTTGGAGCCCAAGAAAATAAAGTCTGTCACTGTTTCCACTGTTTCCCATCTATTTGCCATGAAGTGATGGGACCAGATGCCATGATCACAATGATGAGTAAAACCTCTAGGGAGGTTTCCATACTCAGAAACCAGCTGTAAGAATTGATCCCATCTCATTTCACTAAGCATTATGTCCTCAAAATTCATTCACATTGTTGCATATGGTAAGACTTCTTTTTATGGCTGAATAATATCCCATTTCATGTCCTGCTGAAGCCTAGCTTGAAGGATTTTGAGCATAACCTTGCTAGTATGTGAAATGAGCCCAACTGTACAGTAGTTTGAACATTGGGTGCTGAAGAATTGATGCTTTTGAACTGTGGTGTTGGAGAAGACTCTTGAGAGTCCCTTGGACTGCAAGGAAAGCCAACCAGTCCATCCTAAAGGAAATCAACTCTGAATATTCACTGAAAGGACTATTGCTGAAGCTCTGATACTTTGGCCACTTGTTGCAAAGAGCCGACTCGCTGGAAAAGACCCTGATGCTGGGAAAGACTGAGGTCAGGAGGAGAAGTGGGCAACAGAGGATGAGATGGTTACCTAGCATCACTGACCCAAAGGACAAGAATTTGAGCAAACTCTGGGAGACAGTAGAGGACAGGCACCTGGCTTACTGCCGCCCCTGGGGCCACAGAGTTGAACATGACTCAGCAACTGAGCAACAACAGACGAGTCCAGTTATACACACACGTGCTACCCGTGCGTCTGTCGGTGGGCATGCAGTGTGCTTCTACTTAAGTGAGGTATTTTAAATAATCACACTCAAAGAAGCAGAAAGAAGAATGGTGGTTGCCAGGGGCTGGGGCTGGGGAAAAGGAGTGATGTTGTTTAATGGGTGTAAAGTTTTAGTAATGCAAGATAAATTAGCTCTAGAGATCTGTGTTCAACCTCGGGCTCATATGTAACAATATTGTGCCTGTACTAAAAATCTGTTAAGAAGGTCGTTCTCCTATTACGTTCTTCACACAGCTGAAACAACAGAGACCAGGACATCTTGATCCTGGATTTAACAACATCTTTAAAGGCAAATGAAAAGTTGAGGGCAGAGAGATCCTAGGGTTCTGGGAAGAGGCTGGGTTAGAGAACTGGTGAAGCTAGAAGATGGTTGAAGTATGGAGAAAAGGAAAAGAAGCCGAGGACTGGAAGCGATGCTGAGCACAGACCGGGGGAGGAGCCAGTCGAGGGGGCCGGGGCTGGGGCCGGGGCCGGAAGGAGGACGCCACACCTCACTGCCCTGGATGCTGGGGATTTAAGTTTAGGGCGCCCGTTTTGGGGGAGTATATATTCTCTCAAACTTTTTCTCCCTCTACCCCATATATATTAAAAAGCAGAGACATTACTTTTCCTACAAAGATCCATCTAGTCAAGGCTGTGGTTTTTCCAGTGGTCATGTATGGATGTGAGAGTTGGACTGTGAAGAAGGCTGAGCGCCGAAGAATTGATGCTTTTGAACTGTGGTGTTGGAGAAGACTCCTGAGAGTCCCTTGGACTGCAAGGAGATCCAACCAGTCCATCCTAAAGGAGATCAGCCCTGGGTGTTCATTGGAAGGACTGATGCTGAAGCTGCAACTCCAATACTTTGGCCACTTCATGCGAAGAGTTGACTCATTGGAAAAGACTCTGATGCTGGGAGGGATTGGGGGCAGGAGGAGAAGGGGACGACAGAGGATGAGATGGCTGGATGGCATCACCGACTCGATGGACATGAGTTTGAGTGAACTCCGGGAGTTGGTGATGGACAGGGAGGCCTGGCGTGCTGCAATTCATGGGGTCACAAAGAGTTGGACACGACTGAGCGACTGAACTGAACTGAACTGTGTTCCCAGTACATAGAAACAGAATATTGTTGAATGCATTCATGACAGGATGAATGAATCTGACCCTTTCTAAGATTTCTACCACCCAGTTTCTACTGGAGGGTACCTACTTGTTGCCCATCCCTGTATCTGTCAATAGACAGCTCCTTATTAAATGTCCACAACAACTATTCCTGATCTCTCAGACACCTGCCCATACTCTGTGCCTCTTCCCACCACCATCATCCCTCTTTCAGTCAACCCAGTTTCTCTTTCCAGCTTGCTGGTGAGAATAAGCTTTGCACGTAACCATTTAAGGTTATGCCTCACAGTCCTCAGCTCCTCCCTGGAGTTTTCTGCTAACAGAAACCTTTTCCAAATCTCATTATTATGATTAAGTGCACACTTTTTCCTACCGAATGTCTAAAATATATTTCGAACCACATGGAACCATTTTTAAACCCAGTGTTTTCTCAAGAAGCCCTGATTCCCCTTCATGTTACCAGTCTCCAGAGCTTGCTTTATAAGAAATCAAACGAAAAGGAAAATTTATGTAGATATGTCAACCAGTTTTAGGCTAAAAATAGTTACTTCTAGAAGCCTATCGATTTTAAAAACAGGCTATTCCACATCAAGAAATCTCACTTATTTTTTCTGAGCTCTAGATAACCTCCATTTTCTTAATAAACTGTAGCAGGACAGAAGTCAGATGGCGTCTGGGCTGCCTGACGGTTCAGTGGTCAAGTATCCTCCTGCTAACACAGGGGACGTAGGTTCGATCCCCTGGAGGAGGAAATAGCAACCCACTCCAGTGTTCTTGCCTGGGAAATTCCGTGGACAGAGGAGCCTGGCGGACTGCGGTCCATGGGGTTGCAAAGGGACATGACTTAGCGACTGAACAGCACCCACTAGATGGCTTCTGCGGACAGACCAGAGTATCGGCTCTGCAGAGCTCAGGTTAACTATGAGACTGGCTTTCCGTGGGTGAAAGATCGCTGATAGGCAGTCGAGCTCCCTGGGCCCATGTCAGAATGGAGGAGTTTTGAGCTGCTTCAAGAAAGAAAAATGCATTTAGCCGATTTCCATAGGAATTATTGTCAAGAGACTTTGAGGAGAATTATTTGAGCTTGGACCCTTTAAGCATCTCACGTCTGGTTCTCTAGAAGCAGGAACTGGTGTGACCAATAAAGGAGATTTACTGAAGGAACATCTTTCAGGAAGAGCCTATTAAAAAAAAAAAAAACAAGGGAAGAAGGAAGGAGCCAAGATAAACTCTCAGGGTGTTAATAAAGTCTAGTCTTGCGTCACCCACAGGGCCCGCAGAACATCAGAGACTCTGTAGTAAAGCCAAGGCCAGTCTTTTGTACTTCTGCATCAACCAGGAAGATGTGTACCTTCCCGGACAGATGACTTTCCTTGCCTGAGTTGGGGGAAGGCAGCTGTGAGCTGCCGACAGTGAATACTCGGAGCAGTGGGGCAGGGGTACACAGGAAAAGAGAAACCAATGTGTCTTGACCACCTTCTACCAGGCACCCACTAGGTGCTTCACATATGTGGTCTTGTGAGCTCTTCCTAAAGCTGCTGTATCCCCATTCTGTAAATAGTTGGCTGAGGCTCACATTTATTCTAGGCTCTGCAGTGGGTCTTGTCCAGTCGCCAAGGTGTGTCCGACTCTTCGAGACCCCATGGACTGCAGCACGCCAGGTGTCCCTGTCCATCACCACCTCCCGGAGTTTATTCAAGTTCATTGAGTCCGTTGAGTCGGTGATACCATCCAACCATCTCGTCCTCTGTCGCCCTCTTCTCCTTCTGCCCTCAAGCTTTCCCAGCATCAGGGGCGTGGACACAGTGGGTGACCACAACCCGAATTCATGTTCTGTTATCTTTGACTGGGTTCAAAGCCATTTGGGTCAGAAATAGATTCAATATATTGAGAATATGTCCCCAACGTATCATGAAAGGTACAACATTAATTGAAAATCTAAAATCTGTAAATAGCAAAACTTCTAGACTTTCTGTAATGTTGCTATATTATTTTTTGACATCTATCTTTAAAATGAGAGCTATCACATGGGTTTCAGAAACTAAGCCTTAATTCTGTATTTACTAAGTGCATGATCTTTGCCGAGTTACCTAACTATTGGCAGTCTGGGTTTCTTTATCTGTGAAATAGGACTTCTGACAATATGACCCTATTAAGGTCATTATGCAGCGTTATTTATTATCTTATTTAGATAGTATACATGTAAAGAACTTTTTAAACTAAATATCATGCTCTGAATAATAGTTTTACTGATAATGAAATTTTGTGTTCATACAGCTTTGCAAATATTTTTTATATTTCATAGTGCTCATATTTATTCTGTCTAAATGCCCAAATTCTACTAAACTGATATATTGCAAGTCGTATAGGATGCGGATTTAAGTGATTTGAATTAAGTCACCCAGGAAGTATTGGCACTTAAGGATATGAATGTGGTTTTCTTTGACCTCAAAGCTTATGTGATTAATGTACTATTGCCTAGAAATGGAAATAGCTGATGTGTTTATCCAAAGTCTCACAAGGAAAATTAAAAATGAAAGTCAGCTCTGCAAGGATAGGGCGTTAGTGGCTTTAATCTAAGTGCCCAGGTTCTCAGCTGAGGAAAGAAAGGTGTGTAGATGTGTCTGTGTGTACGTGTGTGCACTGAGTGTAGGAAAGAAAAGTGTATACAAATAAGTTCTTCCATGGAGCAGATGACCAAGGGAAAAGGGACAAAGTGCAGTTCTCATTCTGGAGTCGAGTCTTCAGACAGCTGTAACTCAACATTTAAGGAGCCTCCCGTTTGACAGATAAGAAGGGCTGCTGGCTTGTTCACGCCAGGGCTGGTCCAGTGCTCAGCTGGGCTGCATGGTTGGTGATGTGGAACCCCTTTGAAATGAGATTTGTTCCTCTTCAACTGTTATTCTATTATTCTTAGGAATTCTTTTCTCTCCCAGAAAGCCACAGCCTTGAGTTTTGCTTCAATAATACAGACCAACTTGGCAACGGAAGAAGGCAGACTGCTGCTACAGATTCAATAGGAAACGGTTATAAAAAAGCTTCAGACCTTTGAGGGAACGATCTTTCACTTTGGCCTGTTCTCTAAAGAGAAAGAAAATGCCATCGTCTCGGAATGGGGGATGTGAGATGTATTTCCCTTCTCTAGATTGTGCTTAGAAACCGTGGGGCAGCCTTTCGCTTGCCAGACGCCCGGTGTTGCCAGAGCAGGGTGCCCGGGGCTGACGTGGCAGGCTTCTATCTTGCCACTCCTCTGCTTTACAGCATGCAACGTGACCCACTTCCACCCTCTTTTCTCAAATGAGTGATAAAGTGAACATGACCAGTAACGGGGCAGTTTGAAATCATGTGCAGTGAGAAGACCTCAGCCTCTCACCTGGGATAAGCCTACCCCAGGTGGAAACTTGGCCCTAATCACGAGGACACATATTGTGCCCAATCGCTCAGTCGTGTCCAACTCAGCGATGCCACAGACCGTAGCCCGCCAGGCTCCTCCGTCCATGGGGTTCTCCAGGCAAGAATACTGGAGTGGGTTGCCATTTCCTTCTCCTGGGGATCTTCCTGACCCGGGGATCGAACCCAGGTCTCCCGCATTGCAGGCAGACGCTTTGCCATCTAAGCTGCCAGGGAAGCCCTTTTGCTTAGGTTTGTCATATCCAATAGCTCTCCAGGCAGGGTTACTAACGTATTGTGGGTATACCTGGACACGAATATGCTCATTTTTCTCAGAGGTGAAAAGTGAAAGTGTTAGTTGCTCTTGTCTGGCTCGGCGACCCCATGAACTGTAGCCTGCCAGGTCCTCAGTCCACGGAATTCTTGGGACTTCCCTGGTGGCTCAGATGGTGAAGAATCTGCCTGCAACGCAGGAAACCTGAGTTGGATCCCTGGTTAGGAGGCTCGCCTGGAGAAGGGAATGCAACCCACTCCAGTGTTCTTGCCTGGAGAACCCCACGGCCTGAGGAACCGGGCATGCTACAGGGCATGGGGTCCCGAAGAGTTGGACGCGACCGAGCGACTGGCACTTTCACCTGGGGCTCCCTGGTAGCTTAGATGATAAAGAATCTGCCTGCAGAGCAGGGGACCCAGGTTCAATCCCTGGGCCAGGAAGACCCCCTGGAGAAGGGCATGGCTACCCCACTCCAGTGTTCTTGCCTGGGGAATTTCCATGGACAGAGGCTACAGTCCACAGGGTCCCAAAGAGTCGGACGCGACTGAGTGACTAACGTTTTTTTCAGATGAGGTAACTTAATCCCAGATGCTTTGAACAAGTTTCCCAAGAACACATTTTCCAGATTTCTGGCCCCAGTGACACCTAAGCCCAGGGTCCTTTCTCCGTCAGATTTGTCTCTTCCCCAGGCCCCCATTCCTGTCATGCCAATGACATGTGAAAAGGTCTCCAGGTCAGCTCTTTTCCATGACCTTTTTTTCCAGCTAGATTTCCCGTCAGTGGCTTACTGGGCTTGGCAGGCCCCCAGGGATTCTTCCGTGGGGCTGGAGCTGTGCGTGTCGGTGGCTCCGGGGTGCGCGGGTTAGCTCCTTGGACGCACTGTTGAACAGGCTCCTTGGATAACAGCAGTCTCTGGGCTCAGGAGCCAAGCAAAGGAAGGAAAAGGCATGCATTTCGGAACGAGCTGCTGCACAGCATGGGTGCCACAGGCACCGACCGTCTATTAGGGCCGTAATGGTTGTGAACTAGTCTCAGACATGGGCCAAGACTACGGGGACAGCCTGCTTTCACCCCAGTTCCCTGGAGTTTAGGACATTTTCCAGTTTTAGCGCTCAGAAGTTTGGGATCAGTCTGGAGGTTACGGTTATTTTCAAAGCTTTAAGCAGACCCGAGCTTGTTCTTGGGTCTTTCCCTTGATCAAGTTAGTGTTATTTTATTTATGTCTCATATGTTTTATACATTTTGGCTTTAAATTCATTTTTCTACTCTCTTATCTTTTTTAAAAGGCAACTTAACTGGGGTATCGTTTACATACAATAAATGGACCATTGCAGTTTGATGAGACTTTAGTACACACCCACGTAGCCATCACCTCGGTTAAGACACAGGGTATTTTCACTCGCCCAGAAAGTTCTCTTATATTCTTTTGCAGTCATTCCCTCCCTACCCAGAGGCACTCACTATAAAATTTCTATCACCATTACTTTTGCCTGTTCTCAAAGTTGATATGAATAGAATCATACATTATGAACTCTTAGGTCTGTTTTCTTTTACTCATAATTTCTTTTGAGACCCGTCCATATTTTCGCGTCCGGCAGTAGTTAATTATTATTCTTTTCCTAACTTCAATATAATATTTTAGAAAGTGAAGTATAGCTGGCTTACAACGTTGTGTTAGTTCCTGCTGTACAGCAGAGTGGTTCAGTTTTATCTACTTTCTTTTCTATATGCGTTTCCACTGTGGCTTATCACAGGATACTGAACCTAGTTCCTTGTGCTGGACAGTAGGGCCTGTTGCATCTCCATTCTGTAGCCAGCGACCCGCGTCTGTTAACCCCAGTCTCCTATTTGGCCCCTCCCCAGCCGTCCTCTCCCGAGGCACCCACAAGTCTGATCTGTGTCTGTATGACAGAACTTAATTCTAAGTTTATATAATTTATTAAATGTTGAAATAATTTATACTTATTGGGAATTGGTAAAAATATTACTTCCAGGTTCTCCTTATGTTAACATCTGGGAGATAAATGTATTTCTGCTAACCCGTACATACACACATCTCTGCTCATGTCTGAATTGATCAGTCTGTATGTGCGCGTACACACAGACATGAGTAGATACACAGATTCTAAGGTGCACACACACTGGGAGAAACTTGAGGTCACGTGGTGTCTCTGATTCCAACCTGGCGGTCTCACAGGGCTCCTCCTAACATCTCGCCTTTGTTAACTTGCAGCTTCTTTTCTCTGACAGTGCAAACCTCTCACCCTCGGCAGTTTATTGACTAAACTGTTCAGTCTCAGTCTACATGTAAAGTTGTTTCGGAATGGTTATTCACATCCCTGTAAGAAACAAAAATTTCAACCAGAGTACAGAGTGCGGTTTCCCCTATATACAGTATACATGCAGTGTATGTCAAAACAGTTTCTTTTTCTACAGGTGTGTCGAGAAGTGATTCCTCCCAGACCCACTTTTTGACAAAGACATTTAGACCAGTTTATTTCTCCCCTTCCCCTCCAGTTGGGTTAGGCCATTCATCTGAAATAAAGTTAAATTCACTTGCGGCAGCCTGCATTTAATCTCCCTTCCTCCCCACTGTCCTGGTTGAGTGTTTCCATTTTGCATGTGGTAAAAACGACTCTCTACTGGCCTAGTTCTTCGAGTTTTTAAAAGTGTAGAGTCATGTGTCCACCACCACAGTAATATCATCTCAGCAGTTACGTCACACGAGTAGTTCATTGCTTCTTAGTAATATTCCATTGAAAAAATATACCATAATTTATCTACTTAGAGAAATTTATTTACCCATTTAGAGATGGTTAGATGGCATCACCAACTCAAAGGCCGTGAGTCTGAGCAACCTCTGGGAGACAGTGAAGGATAGGGAAGCTTGGCGTGCTGCAGTCCATGGGGTCACAGAGTCGAACACAACTTAGTAACCGAACAACAATTTCGCCCTTTACTTCTTGCTGGACACCTGGTTTGTCTCCCCCCAGGCTTGGCCCTTCTAGATACAGTTATAGTAAAAATTCTGATACAAGCCTTTTTGTGGACACAAGCTTTTGTTTATTTTGGTTAGATTCCTAGAAGTGGAGTTGCCAGAACATAAGGAAAGAGGTTGTCTACTTTAAAAAAAAAAAAATCTTTTCCAAAGTGCTTGTACAATTTTATATTAACTAGTGATGATGAGTGAACATTCCAGTTCCTCCACATTATCATCATTTTGCTCTAGAAGGTTTTAATTTCAGCCATTCTAAGATTAGAACGCTCTGCCACATGGCTTTAGCTTGCATGTTCTGCTGGCTAGCGGATGTCGAGCACACTCTGCTGGCTGCTGGCCTGTACCCACCATCACACCTACAGATTCAGCTGTCATTCACACATTGAGAAAAGACACGCAGGTTGTGGGTGTAGGACGTGGGCATAGCTGAGAGCCCATGACTGCTTGCACATGTGGTATGGACGTGCCGGAGTGTGCTAACCACACGCTTGTTAAAGGGCATCTGGGTTGTTTCCCGCGCTATTATGTGTAAAGTGTGAACATCTGGGCGCTGCTTTCTGTTTTATGCTCATGTTTTCGTTTCTCTGGGGTAAATGGATAGGAGTGCCATTACTGGTTTTTTGACCCCTTGGATATTCAAGAGTGTGTTCAATTTCATCGTATGTTAGGTCTCAGGTAGTTTACTCTGCTGCGGGCTGATGTAACTGTTCTGAGCACATTTAAGGCAGGCTAGGCCAAGCTTTGATGTTCAGTAGGTGTATTCAATCCATTTTGGCTCAACAGTACTTTCAGCTTACGATTGTTTACAGGGATGTGACCCCGTCAGCTGGTGCTGGTGGTAAAGAATCCGCCTGCCAACGGAGGAGACGCAGGTTCGATCCCTGGGTCGGGAAGCTCCCTGGAGGAGGGCACAGCAACGCACTCCAGTATTGCTGCCTGGAGACTCCCATGGGCAGAGGAGCCTGGTGGGCTGCAGTCCATGGGGTCACAGTTGGACGGGACTAAAGTGAGGGCACGCGGACCCCATCGTGTGCCACAGAAGATCTGTATTTCGCTCTTTTATCTGCATACCAAGTTCTGTACTTAAACGACCTTTATTTCATTCCTAAAAGTTGTCTTGTTCTTTTCCCCAAGTATATCCGCTCATTATCTGTTTGTTTGTGTACCTTTTACCCTGGTTTCCCAGGTGGCTCTGGTGGTAAAGAACCTGCCTGCCAGTGCAGGAGACATGAGAGACGCGGGATCCATCTGTGGGTCGGGAAGGTCTCCTGGCGGAGGGCATGGAAACGCGCTCCAGTGTTCTTGCCTGGAGAACCCCGTGGACAGAGGAGCCTGGCGGGCTACAGTACGTGAAGCGACTAAGTATGCAACTTTTACCCTAGCTTTATTTAAACAGTTTACATCTAGCTGTTTTGGATCTTGTGTCTGACAGTTCTGAGATCTGAGGTCCTAAGGTGTCTACATTTTTGCTTCCTGTAAGTTTCACTGGTGGTGGCTTATCCTGTGTTTGGTGACCTTTGACTATAAACTCACAGATGATTGATTTTAATCTGTGGGCACCCCAAGGTCTAAGTTAAGAATGCTGTCCTTCAGAGAAGATTCCTGTTTGTTCAGCCACTCTATCCCTCTCTTGTGGTCTTTGGTAAATGCAGATTCTAAGGCCCACCTTCCCTATCCTCCTGTTCCAAAGCTAGTCTTCTGACTCATTGAATATGTTGAATGCAATTTATGGAATACATGGAAGATATATCCTTAAGAAAACCTCAGGATTTACTAGTTAGTCCCTCAACCATCATACCTCTTTTTAAATAGAGACCTTGGGGATTTCTTCTTCCACTTACGCAGGGTTGACTGTTTTGTTTAGAATAGGCCGTCAATAGTAGAAACTTATGCACTGTTCTTTGACATTTTTTTGGTATATGCTCTTCCTAAATTGGCTTACTCAGTTCTTCCCCACCAGTCCAGTCATTGATACTCCAAGCTCCCAAAGCAGGGGGCATGGATTTGATCCCTGGTCATGGAACTAAGATCCCATAAGCCACACAACATGGCCCAACCCCCCCCAACCCTAAACTGGCTTTCTCCTCCCCTAAGTCTAGCTAAGCCTCCCCTAAGCCCAGCGATTGGCCCCGGTTGTTTCCGAGTGCCTGCACTGCTGCTTTATTTGCATACTTATTCTTCTGTTCTGCTACTTCTTTAAAATGCCCAAAGGTATTTTGTTTCACCTTAGGTTATAAATAGACAAACTAGCTATGTACCAGCTCTTAGTTACTTTCCTCCTACCTATGTACACCTCAGCACAGTGCCTGCCTCCTAATAAATGCTGGTTGAAAATGTTCTATCCTCGATATTTTCTGTCAAACTGGTTTGTGTAGAGTTGGAGATAATATTTTGTTTAGTGAAGAGTTTGCTGGAGGTAGAGGGAAAATGGGGAGTTGAGTTTTCTTAGCAAACATTCTGAATATGACTGTTGGCGGAAGGATTTCTGAGTGGCATGCAGAATGGAGATAAGGGGTAGGAAGTTTAATGTTCATTTTCTTTCAAAAGTCACGCATCGCTAGACAACCAACCGTGGGCCATAAAGAGATTTGTGTTTCCAAAACTGGCCTTTGCCCTGAAGTTAATCACGGCACAGCGAATAACGTGAACGTAACTATGATGCCCCCTAGTGGCCATTTTCTGCCAGCGCAGAGGACAGAGTGGAGGGGGTCTTCGGCAAATAGACACGCTGGGAATTCTGAAATGCAGATATTCTCTTCTTTAAGCCAAATTTATCCACTCAGAAATCTAAAAAGATTTCACTTTCTCCAGAAAGCAATCACTCATAAAAGAACAAACTATGGCTGAATAAATAAAACCCATTCTCTTAAAAAATAATTAATACATACCAAATTTTTTTCCCCACCAAAATATTGACATTTACTGCTTCACAGTCAGAAAACTGACTTACTCAGGATCCTTGCTCCCAAAGAGCTCAGAGTATTGTGGGGATACGGATGTACAAACAAAAACTCTTACTCACTGAAACACATTCAATATGGGTTTGCATTCAATCTGAAAGAAGAGGTGAGCCAAAGATGGGGTAGAGAGGCAGTGACCTTTGGCTTACGTTTTGGAGGTTGAGTGTGGTAGGCGGAGGGAATTCCAGGCAGATGGAGCTTGGGTGGGAGGCCTCCTCTGGCGCTTTCTGGTGGTGGCTTGATCGCAGGCTGCCTGTGGGGCTTCGGCCAAAAGCAGCTGGAAGGAGCGAGTACAGGAGTCCAACAGTGCCAGGATGCGGGCATCAGTGAGGGATTCGGGTTTGCGTGTTGGAAATGACGGATCAGAGAGAAATTTAATCTGGTGAGTGGTGGAGGTGGTGGTTTACTTGCTAAGTCGTGTCTGACTCTTGCAACTGTAGCTGCAGCCCACCAGGCTCCTCTGACCGTGAGGTTCCTCAGGCCACAACACTGGAGTGGGCTTCCACCTTCCACCTCCTCCTCCAGGGACCTTCTCGACCCAGGGATCGAATCGGGTCTCCTGCGCTGCAGGCGGCTTCTTTAGTGACTGAGCCACAGGGAAGCCCAGGTGTGTGTTACATGGGCTTTCACCCCAGGATCCTTGCCTGAGAACATGCTTTTTTGGGCTGCGCTGGGTCTCAGTTGCAGCACGCAGGCTCCTCTCGCTGCGGGCAGGCATCCCTCTACCTGTGGACCTCACTGCCCCACAGCAGGGGGATCGCACCTGGGTCTCAGTCGAGGAGGCAGGCTCTGTCGCTGCGGGCAGGCATCTCTCTAGTTGTGGACGTGGCTGCCCTGCAGTAGGGGGGTCTTGGCTCCCCGAGGAGGGCTTGAACCCGAGTCCCCTGAATTGCAAGGGGACTTGGAGATTCTTAACCACCGGACCATCACAGAAGTCCTTTTTTTAAAAAAATCTTTTTTCTTATTTATGTGAGTGATAGATTTTAAGTGAGAGATCTGGGTGTTAGCGTGGAGGAGAGACTGGAGGGGGCTCTAGTCACTCAAGACTACTGCAGTAATTCCGGAGCTAACTGCCCAGGTGTTGCAGTGGAGATGCGGAACTGGAGAAAAATGCCAGAGAGGCTTCCGGATACATCTGAACACAGCTGGTGACCAGCTGTGTGTAGGTGAGAGGCACGGGAGGGTAAAAATATCACCTGTCTGCCTGGGTAAAATACTGTTAACTAAGAGAAAAAATGTAAGCAGAGGAACAGATGGGAGCCGGGATTGAGTTTATTTGGAGGCACGTTCAGAATGAGACATCTGCAACACACTGAGAGAGATTTCACTCGGTCTCTGGAAGCATGAGTCGAGCTCGAGAGAGAATTCTAGAATGATGCTATCTATTCGGGGAATTCCCCAGCCTTTGCGTGTGGCCGACTTAAAGGGCCGCATCCATTGAACAAAAAAGAAAGGAAGTGATAGTGATACTTCAGAGACCAGGTTACAAGAGGCACAGCTGTTTCCTGCTTGCCTCCGCTCTCGGTTCACTTCTGGGGGAAGGCAGGCGCCCGGCGATGAGGACGCTCAGCTACGAAGATGGAGAGGAAGGCAACCCTCCCGCCGCCAGACAGCAAGGAGCTGCCACCAGCCAGCAAGGAGCTGCCACCAGCAGCCGCACACGCGAGACTGAGGCGGCGCTTCGGCCCCCGTCGGACCCTGAGACACTGCAGAGCTCCGTTCAACGTTGACTGCAGGCTCGCGGAAGACCCTGGGGAAAGGATGCTGGCTAAGGCGCCCGGAGCTCTGGCCCCAGAACTGTGCCATAGTAAGCAGGCCCCACTGGACGCTACGAGACCTGGGGACAACACATTCTGTGCAGCAGGAAACCGACACACGCGGACCCACGCGCGAGAACGGCGGCTCAGCGGGCTCTCCTCTGCTCTAACTGCGGCCACTGTCCACTTAAAAGCGCGGCCGGGAGCGGCCTGGCGAGTTCTGTTTGGTGCAGTCACTGGAGTGGCATGGTGATACGAAATGTGAGCAGGAAGGGTCGTGTGAAATATAAAAACGATGACCAGATAGTTCTTATGTCCGAACCTGAAGTAAAATCACACAGCGATCAGCTCATTTCTTTCTGTAGCAACTAGGAATTACTGCCTTCAAAGCACTCAGTCTTCCTTTGCTTATTTTTGGATTGCCTCCTCCTATTTGACAGGTACCATGTTGGGTGCTACACTGACGAATAAAGCAAGGTTTTCTGCAGAGAAAGAGATCTTGGTCCAGGCAGTATTCATTATATTCTTCTTACAGATTTAATTTACTATGGCTTTTGAAACTAAAAAAAAACTTTTTCCAAAAAGTTAACTGTCTCATTAGGAATGCATATGCACAGAAACAGTAAGTCATAATTTCACAGGCTCATAAATGCTTAGAAGCTCTACATTGCTAACTGGCTATTTCAGCTGACATGATGACCTCTCTCACCAACTGCCTGCACACTTTCCCAGAGGACATTCTTACCACACAGACATTTTTAAAACAATGGACTATTTCATCCACTCTTGCACACCTACTCTTAGTAAAACACAGAACAAGTTGTAGTTTTTAAATATGGATGCTGAAAGCAATTTACACCAATCATATTGTTCAAGTGAAACAGAAGTCCTGAATTTTGTAACACTATGAATGCATCAGAAAACCTGGAGAGACGCAACTGTGACTGAATGTGTGAAGCTGTCAGAGTTAATCTTCATCATCTCTTTGAAGAGGTATTATCTGAATTTCTTTCGCTATCCTTTCTGCTAATGTTTTACTGCTTGAAGCAATTACTCTTCGTGACATCAAATCAAATGGTCCACCTAAAATCAAATATGGAAAATGGTTATATCTTGTAAAAAATAATTCCAATAAAACAAGCATGGCAGTATGTACTATGGTTGATCATAACATTTAATATTTTCTATTATCTTGAAAAAAACCTACACTGTGTCATAAGCACAATGTTTAAGCTTCGCTAGTACTGAGTCTCTAAGCGTCTTTTAGAGACCCGTTTTGAAGGGAGCAGGGTCTGAGCCCCGCTGTCCTCCTCTCTCCTTTGCTGTGCTCCGCTCTTGCCTTCGTTGCTCTCACTGCCTCTGTAATGCTTGGAGTCTATTGACAGAAAAGCCGAGGCCGGGGACTCGCACACTGCTCTCCCACCCAGCTCCTTCATTCTTTGCTGCTTTTCTCCCAGACTGCTGGTGAACTGTTTTAACCCAGGTTCACTCTTTACTTTTAAACATTTCATCATCAGTGCAGAGAAAGTATGTAACCCCCCCAGGGCCAAGGCAGAAAGTGACGGTGGAGGAAGCCCATACTCAGCTGCCACCACGGTCACCACTCTAAGGGATCTTGGTACGACCTCAGATCCGGTGCCTTTCCAGACTTTTTCTATAGCCTCTCAAGAGTTCCTGGTACTCATAGTTGAAGAGGCTTGAAAGTGAGAGTGAAAGTCGCCCAGCTGTGTGTGACTCTTTGTGACCCCATGGACTATACAGTCCTTGGAGTTCTCCAGGCCAGAATACTGGAGTGGGTAGCCTTTCCCTTCTCTAGGGGAATCCTCCCAACTCAGGGATTGAACCCGGGTCTCCTGCATTGCAGGCGAATTCTTTACCAGCTGAGCCACCAGGGACTCCCCGAAGAGGCTTAGCCATTTATTATTATTAATTGTACACTGCCGTTAGCCTCTCATTTTTGCCTCTGTCTCCCAATATTGATGGTCTCCCTATTTTGATTCTGCAGAAAATTACATGGTTTGTGTTGCCTGAAGAGCTGAAGTGTAAACATTGAAAAAAATATTAAAGGGAAACATTTAAAGATACATCTAAAAACAAATGCCATATTTGGAGGACAGTCCCATAGGTATGGAAAGAAAACAAAGCCTTCCTGTTCCGCAGTTTTACCTGTGACATCCAGGAGCACTCCGCCAGCTTCAGTCACAATGATGCCGGCGCCGGCAACATCCCAGCAGTGGATCCCCATTTCATAATACGCGTCCGCACCCCCAGTGGCCACCAGGCACATGTTCAGAGCTGCTGTTCCAACACCCCGGATCCTAACAGACAAGACGGGAAAAAATAAATCTTCAAATCAGGCCTCCTCCTTAGCTGCAGTTTCAAGTGGGGACTGAGATCACTTGAACCAATCTACAGACTGTTTAAAAAAAAAAGGGTGGTACTTAATTTTAAAATCAAAATACGTAAAACCTAATTATCATGATACACTACATAAATGACAGAATGAAGCCTAACAAAGCAATCATGTGTAAGAAAAACATTAAAATGATGATACTTTGGGAAGAAAAACACTGAAGAAAATGCACTAATTCCGCCAACATGGCATGCATGCCTTGTCACTGTGGTCCACACCCGGGGACGAGAGCCCCACAACACAAGGCATCTGTAGGAGTTTCGTGCAAGTGTGCTCCTGGCCACCCCCAGCGGCGCGGGCATCAGCGTATGTGGCCAGGAGGTGACGGCCCCGCTGGGCTCTGCTGACGCCGAGGCCTGCCTGCGAGGCCTGCTTCAGGTCGCGCGGGCATCGGCGTGTGTGCCCAGGAGGTGACGGCCCCGCTGGGCTCTGCTGACACCGAGGCCTGCCCGTGAGGCCTGCTTCAGGTCACGCGGGCATCAGCGTATGTGCCCAGGAGGTGACGGCCCCGCTGGGCTCTGCTGACGCCGAGGCCTGCCCGCGAGGCCTGCTTCAGGTCTGCCTTCTCACTGAGCCCTGTCCTTGGAAATACACCAAGTTAGGGTAAGTACAGACATCATTTTATCCGCCATTATAGTAATAACTGATTCAGGAAAGAATCATCAATAAATGCTAAAACGATGGATATTTACACATCAAAGCATCTCCCTATAAGATACATAATAATTACGATGGGAAAGATGGCAAGATCACTACCAAGTGATCAAAGTTAGCATCCAGTAATGGGACCAAGGGCGTCCCTGGTGGCTCAGCTGGTAAAGAATCTGCCTGCAATGCAAGAGACCTGGGTTCATCCCAGGGTTGGGGGATTCCCTGGAGGAGGGCGTGACAACCCGCTGCAGTGTTCTTGCCTGGAGAATCCCATGGACAGAAAAGCCTGGTGGGCTACAGTCCATGGGGTCACAAAGAGTTGGACATGACTGAGCGACACACACACACACACAGACACAGACACACACACACTGGAACAAAGGTACCCTGTGTCTTAACAGTGCTTCTGCTGCATTCCTGCCAAAAATGCATAACCCAAATCTAATCAAGAGGAAATCCAACAAACTCAAATCAAAAGGCATGCTGTAAAGCAACCGCCCTACATTTTTCAAAAATGTCAAGGTCATAAAAGATAAAGGCTAAGCAACTGTTCCAGATTAAAAGGCACTGACGAGGGCCTGGTGGCTCAATGGTAAAGAATCTGCCTGCCAATGCAGGGATACAGGTTCGATCCTTGGTCCAGGAAGACCCCACGTGCCAAGGAGCAACTAAGCCCAAGCACCATAACTACTGAGCCAGGGCTCTAGAGCCTGGGAGCTGTAACTCCTTCACCCGTTCGGGGGCTGTGCGTCCAGACCAGAGGAGGCCCCACAGGGAGGAGCCCCTGCACCTCCGTGGAGAGCAGCCTCCATCACCACAACCAAGACCCAGCACAGCCAAATTATATACATCTTAAAAAAAAAAGAAAAGCTTGATGAGAATAACACTTAAAGTGTAGCATATGATTCTGGCTTGGACCTTGGATTAGAATTCTTTCAAAATTTAATTGTCATTATATTAGACAATATATCAAAGCTAATTTCCTGATTTTTATAACTGTGTTGTGGTTATCTTAGCATATGTCCCTTTTATCAAAAATATACACACTGAAGTATTTAAGAAAAAGGAGTCGCCATGTCTGTAAATTAACTACTTTCAAATGGTTTTTACTAAAACCTTTTTAATTGTTTGAAAATGAAAGTGAAAATCACTTAGTCATGTCTGTCTGACTCTCCATGGAATTCTCCAGGCCAGAATACTGGAGTGGGTTGCCACTTCCTTCTCCAGGGGATCTTCCCAACCCAGGGGTCGAACCCAGGTCTGCTGCATTGCAGGCAGATGCTTTACCCTCTAAGCCACCAGGAAGTCCTCTGAAAATAAAGCAGTCAGGATTGTTCACTGAGACCCTTCATTATTTTTTAAGAAATAAGAGGATTCTACATGTCGGTAATATTGTATGATACATGGAATCTAATTTTAAAAAACTGAGACAAATGAACTTATTCACAAAACAGAAACAGACAGATACTGAAAGCAAGCTTATGGTCCACAGGAGAAACATGGGGGAGGGATCAATCAGGGCTGAGATGAACACACACCACTGTATGTAAGGCAGACACCCAGCAAGGGCCTACTGTCTAGCACAGCAAAGGCTACTCAATATTCTGGAATAACCCATGTGAGAAAAGAATCTAAAAAAGAACGAATATGAATGTGCGTAACTGAATCACTTTGCTATACACCTGAAACTAAATCAACTATACTCCAATAAAATTATAATTAAAAAAGAAATAATGTGGTATCTGTTTTGTATCTAAAAAATAAATGTAAACTAGTACTGTGCCTAGAACATCCTTCATGCCAAAACAATTTAACAACAAAAAAGGACCAGAATTACACGATGCCCTTGATTTTTAAATACATTTTACTGCCTACAGTTTTATTATATATCAAATTAAGAACTAGCAACTCTAAAAATGTCCATAGATATATAAACCCAAATTAACATTCTGGCTGTCTTCAGTTATCAAGAATGGTCCACTTGCCCCACTTTCTCAGGGGATATGTGATAGTTCATATCTCACATCATAGAAAGAAAATACCAAGATCTTCCACAAATCATCTCTCAGCGTTCTGTTCAGACACGGAACCCTGGGCTGGAAGACCAATGCTAGATGCAACGCTTCTGCCTACTTCTGATGCAGCTCAGCGGCTCTCCGGCAAGAGTCTTTTGATCAGGAAGTATAATCTTTTATGGGTAAGTAAAATTGCCAAACAACTGAGGCTGTGGCCTAGATTTTGCAAATGTGTTCTGTCTGAATCCGATGTTAGTCTGATCCTCCTTTACAGTTAGGATGGTATAGAGCTAAAAAGAATCTATCTATCTTCAGAATCACAAAGATTTGAGTTTGCTCCCCTGCTCAGCGGCTTAAAAGCCGTAATTTTGAAAGAAGTTTCTTCTCCAAGTTTTACTCTTCTTGTCATTGGAACGGGGATAACCAGTCTGGCTATGGCTGCAGTGACTAGAAACAGAAGCAAAGCGCCCAGCAGATTAGAGGGCCTCAAAAGAGAGCCGTGTCATGATCAAATCACTCCCTAAAGCAACACACGAGAAACAGCACTGAAGTAAACAGATCTAGTGCATTTCATTAAATGAATCCCAAATTCCTAAACAGTCAAAATGTTTGTTTCAATTCTGAAATGTGTTGTGACAACCTATTTATGATCTTAAACCTTTTTTTAAAAATGAAAAAAAAAAAGGAAACTGATCCATAATGATTTACTTTGCCTCATAAATCCACTTACAATTAATATACAGTTACACTTCAATTTAAAATAAAGGAGGTGGTGAGCTTCCCTGGTGATCTAGTGGTAAAGAATCCACCTGCCAATACAGGGGATGGGGTTCAATCCCTGGTCTGGGAAGACCCCACACGCCACGGGGCAACTAAGCCTGGAAACCACCACGACTGACCCACATTCCAGAGCCTGAGAGCCACCACCACTGAGGCCCGTGAGCCCAGCCCCTGAGCCCGTGTGCCCTAAGGCCCGTGAGCCCAGCTCCTGAGCCCATGTGCCCTAAGGCCCGTGAGCCCAGCTCCTGAGCCCGTGTGCCCTAAAGCCCACGAGCCCAGCTCCTGAGCCCGTGTGCCTGAGCCTGTGGCCCGCCATGGAGAGCAGCCCCTGCTCGTCACAACTAGAGAAAGCCTGAGCATGGCAACGAAGACCCAGCACCACCAGAATAAATAAATAAGTCTTTAAAAAGTAAAAGAAATGAAAAATCCTGAGAAATGAAAGAGAAAATGACATGCCAATCCCCGCCTCCCACACCTGACAGAGATTCATAACAGAAACTACACAGAAGGACAGAGCTGACGAAGAAAGAACCGGGAACCCAGATCACAAAGTGAACAGAAACGGGAAGAAGTAGACACAGCCGCACGTAACTGCAGTGAGACACCAAACACCATTAATAATAAAGCGTGTGGGCTTTTTCTGGCTGATAAAGTTGCTCTGCAAAAGGAAAAGTAAGCCCAGAAGTGAATGAAATAAAAGAAGGAGAAAATAAGAGATAATAGAACTCAGAAATGAAGGGGAATAAAAAAAGACAAAGCTTTATCAGAAATTAAGACTGAAGAACAAGGTACCCTTAAAGAGAACAGATGCAAATGAAAACTTGAAAAAGGGCAGTGAGAAAAAAATAAAAGAAAGTAAAAAGGGCCAGAGAGAAAGTAATAGAAGAGAAGATACAAAGGTGGCTGAATGTTCCTGCTGGAATCTTTGAAGACGAAAAAGAAAACAGTGTAAGTGAACTAATATTTAAAATTCAAGAAAACTTGCCAGAAAAAAAGAAAAGAGACATTAATCTACCGATTAAAGGGAGAAAACCATCCCACAACAAGCAACTCTAAGAATTCCAAGATATACCCTTATAAGAGTGCCAGCCATGAAAGATTAAAAGAAAAAAAAATGTCTCAGAGACTCCAAACAAAACATGAAATAATTTAAAAGCCAATAAAATCAGACTGGCACCAGATTTCTCAAAAACAACATACAAAGCAAAGCAACAGTGAAACAGCATTTTTAAAGAAATATTCTCCATACTTTCTTTCACTAAGGATGTTCTATCCAGCCAAGCTGTGCTTGGAGTTTCGAGACCACAGGAAACAGTTTGGAACATGCCAGAAATCATGGCATACCACGCACAGGAGCCCTTCCCAAGGAATCTACTAGAGGATGAGCTTTGCCAATCCACAGGTGATAGGTGTTAACACAAAAAACAGAGACCAGCCTTGAAAATTCCCTGAGCAGACCAAATCAGTTTAGTCATGAAAACAAAGCTTAATTTAGCACGTTTTGCAAAAGTAACTAGACCTGGATCATCTCTTGCTTATGCTTCTGAAAATTACAAGCAAACCTTAAATTGTTTCTCAAGGTGGATATGAGTTAACCACTAATCAATTCCCTATCATGTAAGAAAACTCTATTATAGCCAATCGTTTTGAAGAATAAGTAGTCACTGCCTTCTCACTGTATAAGCTGCTTTATAACAATACACGGCTGAGCCTCATCTCATGTTTTGGTCTGGGTGTTCCTGGTTTGCAAAGTGTCTTTTTGGTGTGTGCACAATAAATAGTGAATGCAGTGATTCAATGGTTTCTGAACTTCTGACACCAGGAAGACTCCACAGGACAGTGACCATTTTATAAAGGAAAAACTAAGACCACAGGATGGGACTATGGGTGAGACAATACGTAGTAATAATATGCCCAACAAACAGGAAAGACTACAAGTTAAAAAAAAAAAGCTAGACTAAGAGGGAGAGCAAAAGAGAGAAGCAGAGTAAAATCACTGAATGTTACACAGGCAATAGGCGGCGCCAAGCAGTTCTGGAGTCTTTACAGAACAGAACGGTTACATAAGAAAAGAGAACGTTAAGGGCACTATAAAGAGCTTTACTATAAAAGAAACCCATGAGAACAAAATGGAATCTTTTATAAAGAGAAAAAGAGAATAAAAAGAGGATACACTAAGTGAGCACAGAGCACTTAATATACAACATAACATAATATACAAATACAATTACAACATAAGATAATACAAAATTGAGACCAAACAAAATGGTCATATAAATAAATGAACAAGCCTAACTTTTTTATTACAAAGAAAAGATTTTCAAATAGATTATAGAGCAAAACTCCACTCTATGGTGTATTCAAGAGGTGCACTTAAAATGCCTGATTTCAAAACCACTAAAAATAAAGGTGGACAAAGATTAACTAGACAAATGGAAACAATGAGAAGAGCAGGGACTGTGATTCTGATGTCAAAGTAGATTTCAAGTCCAAACATCAAAGTACAAAGTGTACTTTTTTTCCAGTGCATATAGGAGTTCCACAAAAACTGATCATATACTAAAAAGGAAACATAAAGCTCCATGAAATATATTTATTACAATGTAATAAAACTACAAATTAAAAAACAAAACTAAGAAAGCACAAAAAGCATTTCCCCATGGAAGTTTAAGAATGCAACTCTTGGGTAAAAGGGGAAATACAAACAGAAGTTACCAGAAAAATAACTGCAATGAAAACACATCAGAATCTGTGAGATACATTTAAAGCAGCAATCAGATAAAAACTCATAGCCTAAATACTCACCTCAATAAAAATCAAAGCATAAAAATAAATTCTCTACTTAAAAAGGAAAAAAAAAAACAGGAAACAACAAAATGAATGACAAGAAAGCACAATGATGAAAATAATAAAGCAGGGAGGATAAAGACAGCAGACCAGATTAATAATCAAAATCCTGGTTCTTTCTTTGAAAAAAAACTGACAAACTGCCAAGTAATTTAATCAAGATTTTTTAAAAAGAAGAACAAGTAACATAAAATAAGAAATGATAAGGGGGGAAGAAAACTACTGATAAAGACAGGCCAGAAATAAACTATAAAAGTCCACCTAGCATACCTCGTGCAAATAACTTGAAAACTTAGAGAAAGTGGGTAATGCTTAGGCTACGGAAATGTTCCAATTAAAGGCAGTGAAATAGACATGACAACCAAATGTAAAGCTAACCCTAGACTGAATCTTGCCCTGGAGGAAAAAAAGTGCTATAGAAGACATAGTTAGATCAACTGACAAAACTAAGTATGTGTGGACAGATGAAATTATGAAGTCAGTAGTTGTGGTTATGGAAGAGAATATCCCTATTCTTAGGAAATAACAAACTGAATTACTTAGGGATAAAGAGCCACACACTAAGTAATTTACCATGAAATAGTTGAGGGGAAAAAAAGGAGAATATTTACACATACACACAAAGAAAGAGAAAAGAAGGAATGAGAAAATGATAAAGCAATGGGCACAGTGTTAACAATAGCTGAATTGTTCTTATAGGTTTTTAACTGCATTCTGCTGTTTCTTATAGGTTTTTATTTCTGCAAATTTTTTAAAATTTCAAATTATTTTCAAATAAAAGTTTTAAAAATCACATTTTAAAATTAGAATTATGGTACTTACTCCATGCCTATTAATTAAAAGTTCATTTCTAAATAAAAATTAATTCCTTAGAATGTCAAATTAACTATAGCATTAATATAATAGAAGGTTCAACTTTAGGGATAAAGTGAAAAGAGCTTACCCATGGATGGGAAGGCAAAGAAGCCTTTCCATATTAGAAAGAATAATTCTCACAGTCTCTGGTGTTCTGGAAGAGCCCAACTCTGTCACCAAGAGAGATTTGGTGAAATCTAAAAGAAAAAGTTTCAAATAATTACCACAGTTTATAAATAAGAACCTGATAATAAAGTTTGACACTTGTAGCTCAACAAATTGGACATTTTTATCCTTCTTCCTAGTTGAATCATATTTCTTTCTTTCTAAGGCTTTAAATATTTATGAATTTTTCTTCTCTTCTAGTCATTTTATCATTTTTATAATCATCAAAAGGCGTCTAGCTTCTTAGACTACCTCCCCCCAAATGCAGAATATAACCAGTTTGCCTACATGCATGATACATTTAGCCACCAAATGCCTTATATATTTTTTAAAAAAGTAGAATTTAGACATAATTTATATATAGATTTGAAATAAAACAAAAATTAAAACTAAATTGTACCACTGTTAAGTGAAGAAGAACTAAAGAGCCTCTTGATGAAAGTGAAAGAGAAGAGTGAAAAAGTTGGCTTAAAACTCAACATTCAAAAAATGAAGATCATAGCATCCAGTCCCATCACTTCACGGCAAATAGATGGGGGAACAATGGAAACTGTGAGACTTTATTTTTTTGGGCTCCAAAATCACTGCAGATGGTGACTGCAGCCATGAAATTAAAAGACGTTTGCTCCCTGGAAGAAAAGCTATGACAAACCTAGACAGCATATTAAAAAGCAGAGATTATCACTTTGCCGACAAATGTCCATCTAGTCAAGGCTATGGTTTTTCCAGTAGTCATGTATGGATGTGAGAGTTGGACTATAAAGAAAGCTGAGCACTGAAGAATTGATGCTTTTGAACTGTGGTGATGGAGAAGACCGTTGAGAGTCATTTGGACTGCAAGGAGATCCAACCAGTCCATCCTAAAGGAGATCAGTCCTGAATATTCATTGGAAGGACTGATGCTGAAGCTGAAACTCCAGTAATTTGACCACCTGATGCGGAGAACTGACTCATTTGAAAAGACTCTGATGCTGGGAAAGATTGAAGGCGGGAGGAGAAGGGGATGACAAAGGATGAGATAGTTGGATGGCTTCACCAACTCAATGGACATGAGTTTGAGTAAGCTCTGGGAGTTGGTGATGGACAGGGAGGTCTGGCATGCTGCAGTCCATGGGTTCGCAAAGAGTTGGACACGACTGAGTGAATGAACTGACTGACTGACTGATTGTTGGTAGAAATGTAAACAGGTGTGACCACTATGGAAAACAGCACAGAGGTTCCTCAGAATACCAAAAATGGAGTTGTCATATGATCTAGCTGGACATATATCCACACAAAACTATAACTCGAAAAGATACATGCACTCCTACATTTGCTGCAGCACTATTTACAAGCCACGATATGGAAGCAAGCTAAATGTCCATCAGCAGATGAATGGATAAAGAGGACGTGGTACAGATACACAATGGAATATTGCTCGACTACAAAAAACTGCCATTTGCAGCTACATGGATGAGCCTAAAGGTTATCATACTAAGAGAAGTGAGAGAAAGACAGATATCATACAGCGTCACTTGCACATGGAGTCTGAAACATGACCCGTGAACATACCTGTGAAGCAGAAGCAGGCAGAGAACCACCTGGGGGTCGCCCAAGGGGAGAAGGCGGGGCAGGGAAGACTGGGAGTTTGGAACTGGGGACCGCAAGCTACTACATACAGAACAGAGAGACAAGGCCCCACTGCAGAGACAGGGGGCCGCGCTCAACACCCTGTGATCAACCACAAGGGAGGAGAATGCGGGAAAGAGTACAAATACGTACAGAGGAACCACTTCGCTGTACAGCAGAAATTGACACACTGTAAATCAACTGTACTTCAATAAAGTCAAAATAAATCATCTGACCTCCATTCACTGACTTGACAAACGACCCTGTATTTTCCGTCTTCTCTTGGGAGTGTCGTGGCCGAAGCTGACAATGCACTCAGCCTTCCTGGCTCCCAGGCTGCTCTCGGGACACCTCACACTCCCTGTGCGCCCACCAGCTCCTTCCAACCCTTGCTTACAACTGTGAACTCTTCTAACGACCACATAACCTGTTTGAGTGAGATGAATAACAGAAAAGGGGAGAGAGTTCTTTCTATAAAAGCTGCCACATTCCTTCAGTTCTAAAATGCACATTTTTCTCACGTTAACATCTCAAAAATTAGGATGTATCTTCTAATCTCTGGGGTCTTAGAGTTCAATAAAAAGAAAACAAATTCAAAATCTGCCCTCAAATTAAGTGCCTGAGGAGAAAAATTATAAAAGCGGAGGAGGATTCTAAAGTTTTTGCTGCACATAAAAGAATCTTAAAAAAAAGAAAAGAAACGAATCTGCAAGTGTAAACTGTGGAAAATGTTGGGATTGCTTTAGGGAAGATAAGTGCCTCCAAAATACAGTGAGCTGTCCCAGAGAAAGCAGACTTAAAAAGGCCGATCACTAAGCTCATTACAAAAAGCTTTACGCCTCATTTAAAAAAAATGTATTGAAGTACAGTTGATTTACTATGTTGTGTTAGTTTCTGTTGTACAGCAAAGTGATTCAGTTATAGCTTTATATATATGTATCTAGGTATTCTTTTTCGTATTCTTTTTCATTATGGTTTACCATGGGACCCTGAATATAGTTCCCTGCACTATACAGTAGAAAGATGCTGTTTACCCATCCTTATACATATAATAGCTTTATGTCTCATTTTAAATGATTCCCAACTTGAAGGGCCTTTTCCCTTTCAATTTACTAATAACTAGTCCCAATGGCATCAGAGCAGAGGAATTCTAGAAAGAATCTGAGACGCAGGGGCTGAAGCAGTGACCCAACAGCGCCGTGAGGGTGGGAGGCACTCTCGCTCCGCCAGGGCCCCTGACAAAGCCGGAGCCAGCTGCTCCACTGCCCTTGCCTTCCCAGCTTCCACCAGCGCATCCTCAACTGTGCTCACGATGAGAAAGTACAGAGAAAACAGACACACTTACGAGTCAGGTAACACTTGGAGAACTCTAAGGTTACCATACGAGTACATGGTATGAATCACACCAAAAATTAGAGGGTAAACCTACCTTCTTGGCGTGAAACCTGTAGTTTTTGACCATTACAAAAGGCACCTTTTCCTTTCCGGCCAGTGTACATCTTATCCTCCAGGCAACTGTACACAATTCCAAACTCCATCTGTGGAAGGAATGCAAGCTTTCTTTACAAAACCTGAGTATTTTTCTTCAATCAATACTTTTTCTCAGAAAGCAGCAAGAATATCTGGTATGTTAATGTTTTTAAATGGCTAGACCATGGGCTATGTAAAATGCTAATTCCCAGCTGAGTTGAGGAAGAGCTCATCAGGTCTGAACCCTGACTCCTCTCCCATCAATTTCCAAACTCGGGGCATACGTTTTGACCTCTTTCCTTCCCGCCTCAGATGAAGGCAATCTTCCCTGTTTTCTAAGGTGAATCCTTCCCTGGAACACTGCTCCATCAACAGCTCCCTGCCTCTTGGGCTCTGGTTCTGGTACCTTCTCGCCACAGTGGCCCTACCTCACCAAGCCTCCATTCCCTTCTCCTTCTCTCTTCTTTGCCAACAGTGGGCGAGACTTTGCGTCTCTCATTCTCTTTCTACATTACAATCTGGCTTCTGCTCTGATCACGCATCTCTTGAAACTCCCTGCAAAGAGATCGTGAATGGACTCTTACGGACCAAACGTCTTCTCTGAAGACCTGGAGGCTGTGGACTACCAACAGTTAACCCCATACTCTGTGTTCCTGGTGGTGTCCTCCTACCTCCGATCTCTCTTGGGGTCACTTTTTCTTCTGACTTTCTTCTCTGCCTAACCCCCAACAGTGGTGTGTCTCAGGGGTTTTCATTTTTCTTTTTCTTCCAATTCCCTTTTAGCTCTCTCGAGTCTTACAGGTTTTTCTTTCTAGTCCGCAAAGCCAACTATCCCTCTATGTGTGGCTCCCACCAACCCCATCAACACAGGTTAGGAGCCATGCTTCGGGACCTAGGCTTGCAGAACTTTAGCCAAAGAGATCACACTCACTCACTACCCGATCACACACGCCTCAGTCCTTCCCCACGAGTCACTTTTATCTTGAAAACACTTCCTGATTTTGGCCATTTCCTCAGTTATTCTCACCACCTCCATCTCAGTTCAGAACTGCCCACCCCCCTGGTGTGACCTCTAATGTTGCTGGAATTATCGGCACCCAGCACTGAAAAACCTCTCCTGGTTTCCGACCACCTCGAAGCCACCAAGTGTTCCAGCACAGACAGACCACAGTGCCTCGCGGCCTGACCACAGCGAGCTCACCTCACCAGTTCTTCTCCAACCGTTCCCAGAGTTTCACGCACAACGAACATCTCACTGTCACCCATACACATCCCGCTCGTCCCCAAACTGTTCTTTCTGATTAAAATGCTTTCCCTTTCTTCTTTACCTGGAAAATTCCCAATATGATCCAACTCACATGACCAAATTCTAAGATCCCTTCTATTTATTATGAAGATTTCCTCAAACCACTGCTGGCAGGATATGTTATACCCTCTTCATGTTCTTAAGAGTACTTTTTAAAAATTTTTTAATAGTTCGACATCTAACTTTTGCACTGAACTGGGAATTCAACAGCCTGATGACTTCTGATGATAAGAGAAATGCTCACTTATCTCCTTTTGAAGGTTCTCACTGATTAATACAATCATTTCTCACTGATTAATACAAAGATTTCATTTGCACTACTTTATGTTTTTATTTTCAGGGTTTTCTTAACTCTTTTGTGTACATGTTGATCAAATATATCGCAAACTCCTTGAAGACAGTTATGTAAGGTGTTAGTAAACATCATTCATTTTTTTTAAAATTAATCAAATACTCAAATAGCATGGAAACGCAATAGGTGTAGAGTGTACTCTATTGGGCTTTAGATATAGCAAGTATTTACGTTCCTGAATATACTTTGTATTTTCTTATCATCCTTGGCCCCTACCACTTCCTGGTCTTTCCCCTCACTAAATGGCTACTAAAGCCTTCCTAGCTCAGCACCCAACTTTTCCATTAAACATTTTAGATCCTACATCAATTCCTATCATATTCACATATATAATGGTGATTAAATACTGAATCGTATTTCAGTTACTTGTGCATATTTTTTCCTTGTAAAATCTTCTCGGAAGACACTACATTTTCTTCACTGGAAAAAAGTAACACAACAAGTTTAGCAGGTGTGTATTTTATTTCAAAATAATGCAGCTGCATATATTGAATAGAGACAAACCTAAATTTATTATGGAGACTTGTTTACTCTTTCTCAGAAAATGAGAGCAAGGCATTTTACCAACCATAAATTTAAACAACATACCTTTTTATTTAGCACAAAGCCAACTGAAACAGCTATAAAAGGAAATCTTAAAAAAAAAAAAAACAACACACAAATTTACCAAGATAGAACTTATTTTCAACAAACTTTTTTTCATAATATAACTGCTTACAATTTTTTTTCCTGTGAACAGTCTCATCCCTCCCCAGAACTGTGTAGACAACGTGCATCTCTCTGTATAAGTGCGGGGGTGGGGGGTTGGGGGGAGAATACACAGATGCATACACGCATAATGCTTCTCCAGGCACGAGACATCTCTGAAAGGATTCACAAGAAACTGATAACAACAGATGCCTCCAGAAATGGGTTCTGAGAAGCTGGGGTCGGAAGTGGGAAGGCCACTTGGCACCGCATGCCTTTCTATACTTTTTGAATGCCAAGTTCCACAAATATAGCCTAAATGTCAACAAAAATGGGATCATACCATCCACTGTACTGTAATCTTCTGTATGTTACCTCATATCATGAGCATCTTTCTGTAGTAACATTCCATGATATATAGATCCTACCTCTTAGCTTTATGGCTTTAACAGTTCTATTCGTAAAGATACGTACAGCCACGTACGGCAACTTCAAATATAACAATTATGTGTCATCCCACCAAACTTGGCTCCTTGTTGAAACTCTTAATTCCATCAGGCTTTCTTCTATGTATTTGGACTTATATACTTAATTTGTATACATATATTTTTTCAACATATTCTTCTGAGCATATACTGAATTACATACTTACTTTGTGCCAGGGACTATATTAAGTTTTTATATAAATGTACAGCTCATTAGGTCCCATCAACAATCTTATAAGGCAGGTACCACCAATGTGCCCATTTTAGAGAATGAAAAAAATAAAACTGAGGCTTAAAAAGATTAAGTAACTTGCCCAAGGTCACAAGGTCACACATTCTAAATCCATGTTCTTTTACAGTTTTTTCTCCTGGATTAAATGCATTCTATAAAGGCACACTCTAGTACTGAGTTAGTTCCTTAATTGATTTCAAAGCAGCAATGTTGCTTGCATACATTTTTATGTGGTTTCAACAATGAGAAAAAGAATGGTGAACAGGGCACTTGACTGCACATGTCTGTAACATTAATTGTTCATTACTTCATCCACAGCTGATGAAAATTATGCATAACGTATTTTACAATCACAGAATTCTCTAAAATATATGTGATTATGAAAACCATATTGAACAGTCCATTCAGTTAATATACAAACAGTAATTACAACATTAAAATTTTAAAAACATACCCATGTACAAAGTTAGTTGTTCCATCAATAGGGTCAATGATCCACGTAGGGTTGTCGGTTAAGATACTTTTTTCCCCAGCTGCCACAGATTCCTCACCAATGAAACTAAAAGCAAATATGACAAATTCTGAATCTTTACACTGTTTTCAACAATTTTCAAACCCTTAGTCTACTATGAAGTCAAAGTGAGAGTGAAGTCGCTCAGTCGTGTCCAACTCTTAGTGACTCCATGGACTGCAGCCTACCAGGCTCCTCTGTCCATGGGATTTTGCAGGCAAGAGTACTGGAGTGGGTTGCCATTGTATAAAACATAACAAAAGTCTACACAACTACACTTTTCTATTGTTTTTCTTTCAGACAGATGAAAGTGAGAAAATTTTATTTCCCCCAGAACAAGTTATGTGAAAGATGACAGAATTCAAAATTCTCCAGTGTATTACCAACATAAGGAAAGACACATGCTAAAAAAGGCTTTAATTGCAGATGATAACTTACTAAGGAAATGTGGAGGTTTAAGTCTACCAATTCTCTCATAACCCTCTCTTCAAGAGGTAGAGGTTAATGTCCCTTGCCTTGAGTGTGAATTTGGACTTAGTGACTCATTTCTAGCCAGAAGAACAAAGCGTACGTGACAACATGCAATTCTGAAGACTCTGACAAAACGACACTGAGGTTTCCATAGTATTCACTCTATTTCTCCTCCTTCCCCTTCCCTCTGCTTCCTAGGCGAAGCCACTCACCACACTGTGAGCCGCTCTGTGGAGGGGCCCACGTGGTGAGGAAACTGAAGGAAGCTGCCAGCAGACAAGCCACGAGGAACTGAGGTCACCAACAACCACAAGCGAATGGGTCCTTTAGCCTCGGCTGAGCCTTGAGGAGATTGACAGTTTGACTGTAACTCTATGAGACCCTTGCCAGAACCACGCACTCCAGCTACTCCCATATTCCTGATCCTAGAAAACTCTATGATGTCTAGAGCTGTTAAGTTTTTAAAGAGTAACTTGCTATGCAGCAACAGATAATACAGAGAACATGAAATAAAGATAAAGAAAATCACCCACCAAAATTACTGTATCAATATGCATTCCTAAAACATACTACACAGTAAATGTCAGGTGAACTCTGTAAATGGTGTCTGAATTCATTGGATTTCTTCTTTCCTTTCCTACTTTCTTTGTTATTTATGTCCTTTATTCAAAACTGAAAAGTCCTAATAATCATTACCATGAATTTCTTTTATGCCTTTTTCTCTTAGCTATAAATCTTTTTACTGAGAGAAAGCATATGTAGCTTTAACTTTTTTTTTCTCCTTAGTGGCTGAAATACCAGGAAAGGCTGATGGCATGATCAAGACGAACTGGCAGATGACAATGTTAAAACTTTAAAATGATGACAGTATTTCAGTTGTATTTCTGTGCCCGTAAGAGAGACAGATTTTAGTATTTTCTCTCAAACTCAAAGCTACCACCCCTTTAGCACCTAAAAATGTTCGCAATATAGAAAATGAAACTGAACTTTCAAATCTTCTCTATGACAGACATTTGTCACACTAACTTCCCAGCATCCAACACTCCTCTTTCTAAAAAGGAATCCAAATATCCCCTGTTCACTGCTCCCTGGAAGTTTGAGCTTAGGGGAAAAAACCCTAAGTTCAGCAAGTGATGTTTTTGCCCATGATTTGTAACCTTGAGCTAATGGGGTAAGACATCCAAAGAGAGCAGTCAGGAGTGAGGCTATCAGCAGCTTTGAACGATGGCGCCTAACCCTGACCCAACCCTGACCCAACCCCAACCCAACCCTACAGCTCTGCCTTCCTCCCTGGGTGCTCAGTCCTACTCAGGGATTCTGACACCTTGCAAATAAATTCCAGTTCAGCTTAAATTAAGCACAGTCAATTTCTGAGTCTAAAGTCAAAATCTTGGACACCAACCTAGATTTCATTTTTATCACATGAAACTGACATAAGCAATACCTGTGAGATGGATACTTTTCCTTTATGGATGAGATAAGCATTTTTTCAACTTTTTGGTCAGTAGCAGTTACCAAATCAGCCGGAGAACTTTTAACCATAATGTTCATTTCATTTTTGAGCGCTTCACGAACCACCTAAAAAGATTTTTTTGGTAAGCAAATAAGAAAAGCATATAAGTCATTTTAAAGCAAATTAAAAGATGAATAATAGAAATGATTTGAAACAATCAATCTTTCTGGAATGGTATTCTTAAATATTTCTTACCACAATGTACATAAAATAAACCCTTAGTGGTTACGACTTTGTACGTATAAAACCATAGAATCTTACAGCCAATTTTAGATACACAACTGTTATTATAAAATGTTTAATAACATAAAATGGAAGTATTCACCCATTAAGTAAATTGAAAACAAATCCAGATCAATAAAAATACATGTTTTGTCTAAGAAGGCACCCACATACTGCCCACATCCATCACATCACGGCTGAGCTTTCAGTTCGTACCTCTCCAGCTTGTCTTGCTAGCGTTACTGCATAATCCATGCACTCCTGCCAAGGATCAGCCATCTTCTCAACAGATTCAACACATACAAAGACAAAGCAGTTACAAATTGCTTAAAAAGTCTTAATTACAGAAGTTTGTTCACAAGAACATCTCAATTTGCAAAATACTTCCATTCAGGATTCACCCTCCTCCTGATTCTAGAATTTTTTTTTTTTTCAATATTCATTCACAGGTCCATTAAGAAACATTTGTAACCTAGCTTCATTCACTTCTATTGTAGAAACATTTTCATAACAAAAAGTACTCAATGAAAGTGTTTCTCAAAGTGCCCATACCATATCACACTTTAAAAAACAACAATCATTTGAGGAATGGAGAAGAAATGACATAAGAAATATTCTAAAAGATAGATGCATATTTGGGTTTAAGAATAAAGTAAAAATTAGAAAAAGAATACATGGAACAGTCAGCCCTCAGTATCTGCAGTTTTGGCATCCATGGATTCAACTGACCATGGATGGAAATTAAAGTTTTAAAGGGAAGGGGGAGAAAGCACTAATTGAGTATCAGGCAGTATGGTGGTTTGTACATGTAAAATTATTTTTAAAGAGATTGTAAAGATGAAGAACTTAAAGCTCAGTGAATATAACTAATTTGCCCAAGGTTTTATAGACAGATGACACAACCAGAATTTGAACTCGATTCTGAATTGAAAGTCCACTGCTCTTTCCACTGTGACATTCTGAGGGAAGAAAATTCCAGGACTAAAAAAAATGTATAAAGCTAGAAAGGAATTGCTGCAGGTTTCAGAGAGGGCAAAAAATAAAACAGTTTTGTCTTCTGAACTGTCCAACTTTCCACTGACTTTCGCAGAGAAGACTAAATAACTCACCACAGGCTTAACCACACTCTAAAATCTGTACCTAGGACAATGAAGCTTTTTAAGAGGCTAGACTCAGAAATGTGTGGCATCATTTATAAAGCAACCCTAATTGTGTAATCTTTACAGCTGAGAATAACTGACAGAGTTTCAGACCCGAGACTGGTCTGAAATCCCAATCATGGTGCTCACAGTATCCGAATGGGGAGGATAGGGGATGGGGGTGGGGGCAAAAGACAGATCAGTTCAGTTCAGTTGTTCAGTCGTGTCCGACTCTTTGCGACCCCATGAATCGCAGCACGCCAGGCCTCTCTGTCCATCACCAACTCTTGGAGTTCACTCAGACTCATGTCTATCAAGTCAGTGATGCCATCCAGCCATCTCATCCTCTGTCGTCCCCTTCTCCTCCTGCCCCCAATCCCTCCCAGCATCAGAGTCTTTTCCAATGAGTCAACTCTTCGCATGAGGTGACCAAAGTATTGGAGTTTCAGCTTCAGCATCATTCCCTCCAAAGAAATCCCAGGGCTGATCTCCTTCAGAATGGACTGGTTGGATCTCCTTGCAGTCCAAGGGACTCTCAAGAGTCTTCTCCAACACCACAGTTCAAAAGCATCAATCCTTTGGCAGATACTTTGAGCTGTTTCTGCTAGCTGTTTCTTTTTAATATATATATATTATATGTGTGCGTGCTCAGTCATGTCCGACTCTTTGCAACCCCATGGATTGTAGCCCGCCAGGCTCCTCTGTCCATGGGGTTCTCCAGGCAAGAGTACTGGAGTGGTTTGCCATTTCCTTCTCCAGGGGATCTTCCCAACCCAGGGATCAATCCCGGGTCTGCTGCAACTCCTGCCTGGGCGGGTGGATTGTTTTACCACTGAGCCACGTGGGAAGCCTGTTTCTTAATATAAGCATTTAAACGATTTTGGAAGGAAGCCACTTTTTGAGTTACTCAGAGTAGTTCAAAAATTGTTTCTAAGATCTTCTTTCTTCTTTTCATTCTTACTCCTGTTCCCTTCTACTAGGACTAGGCTTCAACAGAACTGGATTTTCTCACGGTGAATCTGCTTTCTAGCGGGAAACTGTGCTTAAGCCACTCATATCTCCCCCTTCTCACAGCACTGATATGTGTAACTCCTACCAATTCTTCCAGGTTCATGTCAACAGTTAACCCTTCTTTTGGGGATTCTCCACCCAAAGGCTGTACTTGTTTAATCATTCGAGAGCTATGCATTGAGTACTTATTCAATGAGAAGCACCTAACGGGAGAACACTGACCTGGTCTTAGGTCCCAGATATCATTTCCCTAAGAACACGATTCAACCAAGATCTGAAGGACTAACTCAACTGCAGGACTCCTGGTATGTGAAGCGGAACCAAAAGGCCTAAGTGACAGCTCAGAGATTAAAAGGAACAGGAGGAGGGATGTGGCTGGGGGTCATGTCATGATTACCACCCCTTAGAGGCACGATTTCGATTTGAGAGCCATGAGGAATCATTACATGGGGGCCGCAGGACAAGACGGACGCGGGGGTGGAGGGAGGAATGGACGGTAGGGAAACCGCTCAGGGAGGAAAAGGTGAGGGCACTCGGCAATCAAGTGGATACGGAGCTTGAGGGAGGGGGAGAGTTTAACGAGGCCCAGATTTCCCACTTAGGCAAATGAATGGATAACGTGACATTAACCGAAACTTGGAACGATAGAAGAGTCAAATCTGAGATCTGGGTAGGAGGTGGGGAGATCGAAAGTTTAATTAGAAGAGCGCGAGGAGCCTTTGATGCTGACCTCAAAAGAGAGGTACGGCCTGCAGATACAAACACGTAAGTTACGTGAGCAGGCAGCCACTGAGCGCCGCCTCTGACGGACACGCTGAGGAGGCCGCCCCGCCTGGAAGCCCACGGCCGCCGCCCGTCAGCCCTGGCGCACCCGGGGCTCTTCCCCACACTGTGCTCAGCTGTGTGCGCGCCTTCGCCCTCAACCAGCCTTACGACAAGCCCAGAGGAAGCCCCTGAGTCCGCCTTCGCCTGCTCGGAGACTACCCCCGAGGCGCGGTGGACGTCTCTGCCCCGCTCGCCGCCTCCTGCCGCCCGTCCGCGGAAGCGCTACACGCGGTCGAGGGCTGGCGGGGACCACCCGCCCCGGACGCGGACCGGGCCTGCGGGACCGGCGGGACGAGGGCAGGGGGTCACCCCGCACCCGCCGCTCAGAGGCCCCGCGGCGCGGGGGTCGTCCCGGGCCCTCAGCCCCCCTCGACCGCGGCCTCCGCGCCGGGTGCCCCCGGCCGAGCCCACCCCCTCGGCCCGCTGGGCGAGGCCGCAGGCGCCAGCCGACCCCACGCCCGCCCAAGTGCAGCGGGGAGACCCGGCTCACCTCAGAGCGGCGGGCGCACCAGCCTGTCAGACGCGCGGCGCTTCCGCAGCGAGGGCAGCGGGAGGGGCGCGAGAGCGTCCGCCCGACAGGAAGTCCCTCCCCGCCGCCCGCCCACAGGCGGGGCCCGCTCATGCCCCGCCCACACCGCGCACCCCTGCCCCCGGCCCCCAGCCCCCAGCCCCGCGGCTCAGAGCTGCCGGAGCCGCCCGCCCTGCCTAGGCCTTCGGGGTCTGCACCTTCTCTCTCATCTGTGCTTTTCTCCTGCCCATACATTTGTAATTAAAAGAAAATTCCTCTCCTCTATTTTACTATTTCTCGCGTTTTTCATCCCTTCCAGTCTTCCTATTTCCATTTCTTTCTCCCTTTTATTCCATACTACTCTTTTGACAAAACACAAACTGGAGGTATGTCTCTAGCTTTGCAACTTTTATTTGTTAAACCTATGCTGCATGAAGGCAGTGGCACCCCACTCCAGTACTCTTGCTTGGAAAACCCCATGGATGGAGGAGCCTGGTAGGCTGCAGTCCATGGGGTCGCTAAGAGTCGGACACTACTGAGCGACTTCACTTTCATGCATTGGAGAAGGAAATGGCAACCCACTCTAGTATTCTTGCCTGGAGAATCCCAGGGACAGGGGAGCCTGGTGGGCTGCCGTCTAGTCTATGGGGTCGTCAGACACGACTGAAGCGACTCAGCAGCAGCAGCATGCTGCGTGAAAGTGAAAGAGGAGAGTGAAAAGGTTGGCCTAAAGCTCAACATTCAGAAAAGGAAGATAACGGCATCTGGTCCCATCACTTCATGGCAAATAGATGGGGGAACAGTGGAAACAGTGAGAGACTTTATGCTTTGGGGCTCCAAAATCACTGCAGATGGTGACTGCAGTCATGAAATTAAAAGACACTTCCTCCTTGGAAGAAAAGCTATGACCAATCTAGACAGCATATTTAAAAGCAGAGACATCACTTTGCCGACAAAGGTCCATCTAGTCAAGGCTATGGTTTTTCCAGTGGTCATGTATGGATGTGAGAGTTGGACTACAAAGAAAGCTGAGCCCCAAAGAATTGATGCTTTTGAACTGCGGTGTTGGAGACTATTGAGAGTCCCTTGGACTGCAAGGAGATAACCAGTCAATCCTAAAGGAAATCAGTCCTGAATATTCATTAGAAGGACTGATGCTGAAGCTCCAATACACCGGCCACCTGATTCGAAGAACTGACTCACTGGAAAAGACCCTGATGCTGGGAAGGACTGAAGGTGGGAGGAGAAGGGGATGACAAAGGATGAGATGGTTGGATGGCATCACCAACTCAATGGACATGAGTTTGAGTAAGCCCTGCGAGTTGGTGATGGACAGGGAGGCGTGGCATGCTGCAGTCCCAGGGATCACAGAGTCGGACACGACTAAACTGAACTGATGCTGTGTAAACCTACACTGTATGTTTGCATGTTGGAGGGGTTCATAAGGAGCCTCTTCCAAATGTTCCACTTTTGCAAGAGGATTATTTTGAGCTAAAGGCAACTGAGACCTGGTGAATGCAAGAGAAATTACTGTCCCTCTCTTAACTACCTAGAAGAATTTAAATTGGGGGGTTTTCTCAGAAAAGTTTATTACTGGAGATATACTTTATCTAAAGGGCCCATCTATAGGGTAGGGCAAATATCTAATCACCAAACATCTGCCTTTCTTCTTATCATTCTCCTATCCTTGGAAGCTCTCAGGACCCATCCCATTCCTTAGCTCAGGATGGTATATCAGTTCAGTCCAGTCGCTCAGTGGTGTCTGACTCTTTGTGACCCCATGAACCTCAGCATGCCAGGCCTCCCTGTCCATCAACAACTCCCGGAGCTTACCCAAATGCATGTCCATTGAGTCGGTGATGCCATCCAACCATCTCATCCTCTGTCATCCACTTCTCTCGCTTTCAATCTTTCCCAGCATTAGGGTCTTTTCAAATGAGTCAGTTCTTCACATCAGGTGGCCCAAGTATTGGAGTTTCTGCTTCAACACCAGTCCTTCCAATGAACACCCAGGACTTATCTCCTTTAGGATGGTATATAGCCACCATTTTACTTTTCTGCCTCTGACCCTCTCCTGCGTGTGGGGTCTCTGGCTCTGTTTGTGGAATTCTCGTAAGTATAAAATTAAATTTGATTTTCTCCTGTTACGTCTGTCTCATGTCATCTTAGGCCTTCCCTGGTGGCTCAGCTGGTGAAGAATCCGCCTGCAGTGCAGGAGACCTGGGTTCCATCCTTGGGTTGGGAAGATCCCCTGGAGAAGGGAAAGGCTACCCACTCCAGTATTTTCGCCTGGAGAATTCCGTGGACTCTGTGGTCCATGGGGTTGCAAAGAGCCAGACATGACTAAGCAACTTTCACTTTCACGTCAATTTAATTCTTAGTCCAGCCAGAAGAATTTAGAAGGTTCCCTAGAGGCAAGTTTTCTTTCTTCCGAACAATATACTCTATAGTTAACCCATGATTAATAGTTGATAAACAGATAGATAGAAAGATAGGTATTTGTTGGCCAGAACCAACTGCCCCTATTAAGAATTATTTTGGTCACTTACCATTTACTGAGGACTCACCATGCTCCAGGCACTTGTTTTCACACGCGTTATTTTACCTGAGTGTTCCGACAGCTCCTGAGAAGACATCATCAGCTGCAACATATGCATGAGGAAACTGAGGCTCGGGGGGTTTATTTATCCTCAAGTCACACAGCAAGAGCAAAGCGTGGAAAACACCGACTCCAAAGTCCACACTCAGGGAATGTGGAGTGTCGGCATGATGAGGCGGCTTCGCATGAGGTGCAGGGCCTAGTCTGCAGTCCTTACAATGTTTCCTCTTCTTGAAACAACACAGCTGGCATCATACAGTCTTACCATCATAATGCAAATAGCACAGATAGAAGATGTCACAGCAGGGTCAAGGAAGCAGGTTATCTGGCTTTTTGTATTTGCAGTGATTTCTTCTCTTAGCTTCAGCAGAAGATGGGGTATTGTTACCAACGTATTGCAAATGAGAATTCTCAAAGGTGAATGACACGAAGCGTGGGATGAGCCAGAATGTTGTCTCCTTTGAAAGAATGATGCTGTATCTGATTTGACAACCTTGATTTGTCTAATAAAAGTTGCTTTTGTTTTCTTGATGGAAAAAAAAAAACTTCAGAAATTAGATTGTTGGTTCTTCATCGTCAGTTATCTTAAAATAATAATCTTGCCAACTATGTGATGACAAGTGTTGGGTTTTAGCCAAATAAAATTTTCCAGGCATTTGCAGAAATGTCATGAGTCCTCTTTAAACCTCATTTAAATAAACATGGTTCCACTGCTTTGGCAGAGCTGCTAAAATCAGAGTACTGGAAGTGAAATAAGATGGATGGACTATCTCACTCCTTCCAATTAAAGACTACTTCAAGCTCTCTACCTCAAATGAGTGGAAAATACAGCCTTTTTCTAGTGGCCTCAGCTGCTAGTTTACCACTGTCCTCAAGTAACTTGGAAATTTCTCAGTCCAAGGAAGCTGTTCTGCTTTCAGATGCCTGACCGAAAGTGAACTGAAGAGTCCTCTAGTGCTCAGAGAGTTCTAGTGCTCAGACCTGGTTTGGGCGGTGTTGCACACTGGTTCCCCGCTATCCACATGGCTTTTGTCCAGTGCTGAGCGCTTTCAGATGGCTGCGGAGACCTGGTGCCTGGTGCATTGCCCTGGGCTTCCCAAAGGGGTAATTTTTAAAGTTACAGTCGCGCCTGCAGGCTTTGTTCCCAACCCTCGATTGTGTACTGTGCCAGAGTGCTTGGGGGTTATAGAGGGCTCAGCTTCCACTGCCTCAGGACAGAATCTGCTCCCTGGCATGATGTCCAGGTCACCATTCCAGGTTTCCCTAATAAGGAGATCCCTCGTAGGGGCTGATACCTTTTCCTACTAGCTGACTTCCACCCATGAGAACCTGGAGGAGAGGTGAGACCCAGTGCCGCTGACACCTCCTGAGGCCTGAGTGTTCGTGGAGAGGTGCTGGGAAGGATGGCCTTTGTCAAGCAGAGTGCTTGGTCGTCACCTGCCTGAGTGATGGCCATCCAGCTGCATTGTATTTGTGTAATAAAGAGTGACCTTCATCGTGATTCCTCCCCCGGCAGTCCTGGGTATCTTGGTAACTCTATTTAGTCTCTGGAGTGGATTTCTTTTAAATGGAATCTCTTCTCTCTCTCTCTCACACACACACAGAATCTTATTCTACATACCAAGATTTTCTTAATGTTAGTGGACTTTGACTAAAAATGACAAGAATTTATACACACAAAATGGGGGTCTTCATGAGTGGAATCTTCAGGATACCTAACAAGGTTTCATGTTTTGACATAACATAGGCTGAAATTGCCAACAGTTTTTAGTTGCCAATATATATATATATCTCATAGAATCATCTCTATTAAAGATTGGAATGAAACTTTTTTTTAACATGACTTATCCCTTTACCCCTGGATCTTCTGTCTAACCAATCATGGCTGTGTGAAACATGTGAAAAGAAAATCAAGATGGAGCTGGTAGTCAGGATGCCGATTGAGGAAGTGTGATTTATGTCTCAGCCCAAATACACCTTAATATCTTAACACATGCACCCAGAACATCTACCCAGTGTTCCAGAAACTCAAGATATTATTGAGCCCTTAACCTAAAATGACTCACGACAGCCTGTCCCTTAAGGACAATTATTTCCTTTCTTGAATCAAGGTTAGTCAAAATTCATGAACATCCTTATAACTTTCACCTGTATAAGCTCCTGACTCTTTTTCTCCCCTATGATACTCTTTTGGGTTTACCCGAATCTGTGTCTCTTGAACTGCAGTTCTTAAAACCTCAAATAAAGCTCTTTGTTCTCTGTAGCTTTGATACTGATTATTGCTGGACAAGTTGTTGGTCTGAACTCAAGCAATTAGGTAGCCTGCTTTATGTCTCTCATTCTTAAAGAACAAATAAGTAGCTTGAATAACTTCATCCCCGTCTAAATTAGACAAAATTTCTCATGTAAAATGTCAGTCTTTCCCTGATACATCTGTAAGATAAATGAAATACATTTCAAGTTCCATTCATACACATTTGTCTGCTTTTAGGTGCAAGGTCAAACATGCATAGAGTAACCATAATAATTAGAGTTCACTGTGTGTTAGGCGTTATTCTGAGGATCTTACCAATGTTAACTCATTTACTTCTCACGAAAATACCATTAGGTATGTATTTTCATTATCCCCACTTTCCCCATCAATTTAGGCACAGAGAGATTAGGTAACTTGACCAATGTCACCCAGCCGGTGACAGAGCTGGAAATGAAGACCCAGGCATAACCTGGCCCCTGAGTATATGATATTGACTTTTACAGACATTAATGATTAATTAACTCAATGTTTTCTGAGCACCAACTTGATTAAAGGCATTGGTTAAAAACTACAAGGAATTCAAAGAATAAATAATATGTGGTCTCTGCCTTCAGGAAACTCCTATTTTGGTTTTTGCCTCCAACAGAAAGCAGCTGCTGTGGGTGGTTATTATTGTCAACCTGAATCCATCACCATCTATGGTGTTAATGACCCAGAGTTTCATGCCAGAATTACAGGCGTAGGAGTTGAGTAATATCTTAAACTTCAACTGAATCTCTTCCTTTTACAAATCTGAAAACTGAACTGCAGAGAAATGTCTTGTTTGAAGCCACAAGGTTAAGGATAAAGTACAACTAGAAAGGCAATTTCTTATCTCCCGATCAGTAAAATACGTGCATGAAAATGTGCACAAGTCAAATGTATGTAAGCTTCATTATAATTTAAGGCCCTAAGTGGAGACTTCTGTTTTAATGGAGTCAGTAGTAAAGTGTTTCATGTAGGCAATTATCATTTTATAAAATGAATAATAACCATCCACCAACCATGCCAAACCAGGGCTTTCGTAAATCTTGGTATTCAAATACTGGATTTGGTAAAATAAGAAAAAAAGAACTATAGTTGTCAGTTGGCAAACTGAACAAAAGTTCCCTAATACTGTAAGTAAAATGGGGAATGACACTGATAGGAACATGTTCAAAGTTTTAGCCTCCACACTAAAGTTATCAGATTGGTATTTCAAAACAATAGTAGGTACACCAGGGTCAAAAGTTTGAAGTGTGGTAAAAGAATTACAGCAGCTAGCACTTGAGGAGCATGTACCCTGTTCTAAGTACACTGTCCATAAGATCTCAGTTAACTCCTATGACAATCTGATGGTGTTGACACTATCATCTCCATTTTTTAGATGAGCAAATGGTACTACAGAGTGATTAAGTAATTTGCCTACAACTGCAGGCTTGTGAAATGTGGGAAGCAGATTTATTTAGAGTGATATTTCTCTTTCTTGATGCCCACACTCTCTTTGGAGTAAAGTGAAAACTGAAACTAGATACTAAAAATTGCCTTTAAAAACTCAGTGTTAGTATAAAAACAAGCATACTGTTCATTTGGGCCCTAGTCTGTGCTTCAACACTTTATTTGAATCAGCACATAGGAAACGTGCTAGATATTATGTAAAGTATCTAAATAAATATTATTTGCATTATCATATTCTACTGTTTATATTATACTATTATACTATTACATAAACTGACTATATTGCATTGTTTACATGTTATGTTTATAAAATACATGTTTACAGACTTATAGCAAAATAGGGAGGATACAATAGCAACACAAAGAACTGTAATGCAAGCCAGACTGGCTACATACTATGAATGTGAAAACCTGTGATGAGAATTTAGAGGAAGTTTCAATTCCCGGCAGCTAACAGGGATTGGTTAAAGCTTGTGTTTGAGCCAGGTCTGTGAGAGTGGTCCGCGTTTAGACAAGAGATGATGTGGGCCCCTCAGGTTGCAGGGACAATGTGAACAAAAGCACAGTCACGAGTGACCCAGTTATCTGCTGATTGGAACAAAGCCTGCATGTAAAAAGTGGGAGAGGAGATAAAACCGGGAAGCTAAAGTCAGCAGAGAGTAGGAAATGCCTCACTAGGAATACAGATTTTATTCAAGAGGTGACAAGGCTTTGCAGCAGGGAAAGCACATGATCAAAGTTAAGTTTTAGGGACACTAATCTGCCAGTGACTGGAGAGCAGACAGAGAGGCCAAGAGCTGGGGAAGAAAGGTTTAGGGGGCAGCACAGAAGCGGGTCTGAGAATGGAGAGGAGGCCGATAGAGAGGCATTACAGGCGACAGTCTGCAGGAAACAGTTCTACTGTAATGAGGGAAAGGGAAGGGAAGAAGCGAGAAGAGTGGGGAGAGAGAACCCCGTGCCCCAGGGCAAACGGCGGCGTCTCCGGTGGAGATGATGTGGGGGACGCCGAGGAGACCAGAGATGCTGCGTTGAAGACGGACCGGTTTCCAACAGGAACTGACATGTCCGCTCACTGTGTGAGTGATACTGGGGAAGGGCAGCCCTCCTGTAAATACCTGGGACATACCATAGTAAGGTATTATATTCCATTCCAGTGCTATAGTAGTCTCCTTCTGAATTCCTGCACATTTAACAGTCTGGACTGTCCACTGGGTGTTAGGCACATATGACTGTATTTCTCCCCTAATGTCAAGTTTTCAATCAGATCATAAGTGAGTTGAGAGCAGGAATCATCTCAGATATTCTTTGCATCTCCCACAGTAACTAATTCAGAGTAGGAAAATTCAGGAAAGCTTTAGCCGTTAGACTGGGGGATTTTTCGTTCTTTTTTCTTCTGTGTTAAGGATACATCTTTTCTTCGCCTTGTAGAACAGAAGGATCAGTAACATTTCACATGCAGAACACATGGCCACTGTGAATGGAGCCACAGATGCTAAGTCTGCATCAGACTGTGAAAAGGAAAGCTGAATAACGGCCAGGGCTAAGAAACTATTCAGTACCCCACCTTCAATAGCAACAGTTTTACAAACAGGAAGAGGGAGCATAGAAATTTTAGCAAAAAAGTACCCGAACGACAAACCCAGAGCAGGAACTGAGACAGCCAACAGAAGCACATCCAGGCTCATTGCTTTCAGAAACGCCAACCCCATGCTGAAAGTCAGACAAATCCCTATACACATTAAAATAAAACTCAAGGGCCTAATGATCCTCTCCAAGAACTTTGCTTTGTCAGGCAGTCTACGCTTGATGGCTATTCCCACTGACATTGGTGCAAGGATGAAAAGGAGGGTTGACATAATTTTAGAAATAGGGATATGCAGTGTGCCCGATAACCCTAAGATTCTACTGTATATGTACGAATTGGTAGGCATCGTGACCAGGGCCAGAAACGTTGACGTGCAGGTCATCAGAATGGCCAAAGTGACATCTCCTTCTAGAAGCAGAGCAAAGAGGTAGCCCCCACCCCCACCTGGGCATGTGCAGGTGACTATAAACCCAAACGCCTGGGCGTCAGGCAAGGCCAAAATCTGTGTCAGAAGGAATCCGCAAAATGGCATAAGAAGAAACTGTATAACCGCCCCAAGAACTACCGGCAAAGGTCTCTTCCACACTGTTTCAAACACCTGGAACTCAATCTTGCACCCAAACGCACATTTATTTAACAGTATCATTGGCAGAAACAGCATTAGGATGTTTCTGTTGAGGAGGCTTGGTGCCTGGAAAGGACTGCCATGTCTGAGCACTCTGACGCGAACATTTTTGACCTCTTCAATGAGCCTTTGGCGCCTACCTTCCGAATCCCACAGCTGAACGGTCAGATTGGTCTCTCCGTCTCCACCCACCACCAGGTTGATGGTAAAGTTGGTCACATCCGATAAGGTCTTGGTCACCTTCACCACTTGGAGTATTTTATCGTCTTCCAGTTGCACAAGGAGGTAGCTGGAGTTTGGCTGTTTATCTCTGTAAGTTGACCTCACAACGACAGCTTCTTCCGTCTTTGTGAAAAACAGTACTTCAGTCTTTTCTATGTTCGGGAAACTGAGGAAGGATTTCCTGGCTTCTCCAAGAGTCACAGAGGACAAAAGCAGGGCAATAAAAAGTTTTCTAATCATTTTAAAAGTTTAAAAGAAATCACATACGCAAAGCTAGTTAAACTGAAGAACATTCTTTGTACAGGTGTTCCAGCGATGGTCTGAAGTTGTTAGGTAACAGTTGTTTCTGCTGGATCAAAGTTCAGTAGGAGGGGCTGTTGTACTATCCAAACGAGTACAGAGCTGTCTAAGGAGTGACACAACCGGTTTAACCCAGTTATGAAACGCGAGACACAGCATTTAACAGGTTCAGTCATCACCATTGAAACCCAGCTCCTTTCCGCCCCTCCACCTCCTCATTTCTGCCACTAGAAAAACAGCCTCCTATTTACCTGAATTTAACACCTTAGTGTCATCGTCTTTGAGTTCTGTTCCAAAACTTTAAATAGATGTTGAGGAGGCCTAAAGCTGAGTACTATTATTTTATTCATTCAGGTCAAAATCAAATAAAAATTTACTAAACGCATGTGCTGGGGGCCTGGGCTAGGAGCAGGGTACACCACAGTAACCAAGCCAGCTGACTCTTCCCTCCTGAAGCTTAGTCCTGGTGGCTCTTTATCATTACTTAGGAAACTGCGGCGCCCATAAACTGGCCTTGTGGCAACCTTAGGCTAATAAGTTTTCCCACAAGTCTAAATAGTGATCCTATCAGTGAGGCAAAAACTGAAACTGTCTGTGGTGTCTTTAGGTAGAAAAACAATTTCCTGGGTGGTTATTCGATAGCTTGGCAACCTAGAGAGACCATATAGCCGCATCCACAGCCAAAGAAACAGTGGTCAGTGGACCACTGCTGCTGGGCACTTGGTCTCTGACCCAGTGGGGCAACGGAAGGCCACCGGGACTAACCCTGAACTCCTCTTCCTTCCTGGTAACACTGCTCCTAGTTCACAGCTAGGGCAAAGATATTCAATTGACCCAACTTAGGTCATATGCTTGAGAGCTGCCAGAAATAAGGAAAAGTATCAGGCTTTTTGGACTTCAATCCATAGACTCACAAATGCTTTCAATTTCCCAGACAAGAGAAGGGGTTTGTGATGCTAAGAAAAAAAAAAAGACAAAACAACAAAAAACCCTTTATAGTTATCTACTACCGAGCCTATAGGTCTAGTAGTCTCTGATCATCTAACCATTTCAGCAGACCCTTCATGTAATCACGACACTGTGTCTCATCCAACAATGACAGTTATGTATTGAGTATTTTAGATTATAAGACGTTTGTTCTTCAAAAACTGTCCAAGCAGTTTTTATTGGACATTTTTACAAGTTTTTGAAAATTTAATTTATGTAGGTTAATATTTCAAATGCAATACATTATAGTTCTTAAGTTTTATTTCCATGTATCACATTAAGAAAAACAAGATACAGTGTACCAATACTGAAAATAGCAACTGGAACTGTTTCTGTGATATTTCAACTAAATTCTCAGGGAACTTCCCTGGTTTAAAAAGATGAGAAAAACAAACATGAAGGACTTGAAGCCAAAGTTGCCATTACGTTATGAGACCAAATTTCTTATTCACAATTATTGTCTCCCACGTCAGAGGTGCGAAATGTAAACTTTACTTTCCTCGGATTCTTCCATCTGCAGCCTTTTCCCTTTTCCTTAAGAATTATCCAGAATAAAATCTGACAAATCTGGGGAAAAGCAGTAGTTTATCATTCACATGTCTTTACTGGCTGCTTACATGACAACTCATTTCTATCATCATGTATGTTAAATATTTATCTGAGTTTAAAACTTCTTTCAATTTGTGGGCTTTCTACTTTTAGTTCTAGTTGCCTATGGGCAGTGAAAAGATTCTAAAGGGGAAGGTGGGTACAGTCAACCTTAGAATTATATTAAGCAGACACAAAGCCTTAAAAGAAAGCCTAAGAAAGGGGTAGGATTTCAAGAGTTATTTGGCAATGAGACCCTTGAGGGACTTCCTCTCCTGCCCACAATGCATCGGGATGCTCCCTGCATCTGGATCCATAGCGCCTCCAAGAATGCTGGCACCTGTGTCTCTTCCAACTAGTCCACTCAACGATCCGAGATCAGATTTCTGATGACTTAAGTAAGTCCTTCCCTCCAAGCTGCTTTCTCTTTTCTAATCATGACAGGACCTGTTCTTTGGTCTCCTTAAATTAAGCTCAATCTCTGCAGCCTTACTTTCTCGCTTTTCAACCCCCACTGGTATTTTTTCTGGTATAGTTAGCTTTTGTTCAGTTCATGAGACGTGTTTGTCAGCTTACTATGTGCAAGTAATTATGACAGATGCTAAGGCATTAGTTGGTATTAAAACTTTCTGGTATCTGGTAATATGTTTAAGGATTATTTTTACTTCTGGTCTTCTGGTTTCTGATAAAAGAGTTATTAGAGCATAATGGCACTTACTATATATTCATTTGGCACTTGCCATACTGCTTTGTATTCTAGTTCTAATTGAGTATGCATTTCTTCATTGTATCCACCATGGCAGTTAGAATCAAATCCTAGCATTTAGAAGGTACTTGAATAACTTGGTTAACAAATGAATGTATGAGCAGCTGACAGAAACCAGAAGTTATCTCCACTCACTGCATGAAAACAGTATGAAGAAAGAATTAGAGATGAAATAAGCATTCTGAGTTTATTCCCTGAATGAAACATAAAGCCACTACCCCTGTCTACTGCACAGTAGGAAAGGGACAGATAACAAACAGAAGTGACTGCCATCCCTTCTCTGTGGCGGTACTTTGTGGAGTATGGATGGAAGACGTCAGTCGGGAGCATTGATTTTAATGTGTTGGTACAAGGTTGTTACTTTTGGTATGTGTTGTGCTTGGGTATATATAAAGGGCCTTAACTTCAGCTATCCCATCTTCCTTTTTATTGTAATATATCCATACTGACAAAATGATGAAGTCACCGGAGGGGGTTTTTATCAGAGATATGCCCCAAACCGCTTAGGTGGCAACAAGAAAATAATTTCTTCTTCCTAGGCCTGAGATTCCTCAGCTACAAACTTTATAGAGTGAATGAGATGACCTCTAAGTTTCTATGATTCATGTATACACACCAATTTACGCATCATAATGGAGGCAGATACTAAGCCTATACTTCCCCGCCCCATGAGGCTAGGCTTGGTCATGTGTCTTGCTTAAAGCAAAAGGTCATGCATCTTATCTTCTAAGAGCCATTTCTTTCTTCTACTATAAGAATGGCAATGTCCCCCAAAAGGGTCATTGCTTCATCTTAGATTCTGGAGTAAAGATAACGTAGAGCAGAGTCACGGCCCATCAAAGCTGACATTAACCAAATGAGAAATACATCTTTGTTGTTGTAATTACAGCATAAACTAATAAAAGTTAATTAGATACAAGCATTTGTTTAACTGGATGTCAGTTCATGGTTACACTTGAAAACACAAAAATTCAAATTCAACTTAATAGAAGACTAATAATATAAATTATGACATAATGGCATTCAAAAGCAACTTAAAAATATATATATATATACACACACATATAGTATTTGTAGTAAAAGAAATTGACTAACGATGAATTTTCCTCGTGATTTCTGGCTTGAGTCCCGGCATGGCTATTCCAAGTAAGAATCAACATTTTTTAAAAACTGTTCTTCATCACTCAGATATTCCAAGATAATATTTCCACCATTGTACAAAGGACAATCCTCCTTAGCAATCCAGGTTTCCAAAATATGATCCAAGGGTAAGGCCTCTCCTGAGACACTGTGACATAACCTCAATTTCTGTTAAGACAGAAATACGTCATATGCAGTACATAAACATGCTTTATAGAGTATTCTAAAACTCTCAGGGAAAGTTATACCCTGTTGTTACCTTAGCTGTTAGTCTGTTGTTGTCATTTTTAAGGCTAGCTAAAGAAGCTGCGAAGTCTGTGGCCTTTCCAACGCTCCACCCTCGGCAGAAGAACATGGCTTTCCTCTTTTCTTTGCTCCCCTTAGGTAAGAAAACCTGAAAGTAAATTCTTTCCGTCTGTAAAGATAAAAGTTAAAATACAGGTTATATACACAAGGTAGACATCTGGTTTTGTCTGGTGACATCTCTTCCTTGCTTCTCCTGGCCAGAGAAGGATTAGCCTCTAATGACACACCTTTGGGTGGGAAGACAATCATAGAACCCCAGTACCCATCTAAATGCGTGGGCAGAGGACCTAAGTCCCTAGTCTGGATGATCTGTGCAAAAATAGGCATGTGACCCAAATTAAGCTAGTCATTTCCTGGGATTTTGCATTCAAACCCTGGGGGTAGGGAGGGGCAACATTTTTTTCAGAGGTGTTTTTTTTAAAATGTCTTGCTAAATTACATCCAAAGGTTTCTACAGTTATCCCCCACGCCTCTCAGCCACTCCTGAACCGATGTAGACAAGTTTCTTCAAAGGAAAAACAGTGAGTCTAACACACATAAAATCCCATGGACGGAGGAGCCTGGAGGGCTGCAGTCCATGGGGTCGCTAAGAGTCGGACACGACTGAGCGACTTCACTTTCCCTTTTCACTTTCATGCATTGGAGAAGGAAATGGCACCCCACTCCAGTGTTCTTCCCTGGAGAAGCCCAGGGACGGGGGAGCCTGGTGGGCTGCCGTCTCTGGGGTCGCACAGAGTCGGACACGACTGAAGCGACTCAGCAGCAGCAGCAGCGGCAACACACAGGAAGAGAGAAGTCAAGGAAACAGATGGCACCTCTCAGAGCTTGAGTCCCGGAACTCAGCCATCCCGTGAGACCAGATCGATGCAACTTTCCATTATACGAGAGAAGAAATGGCTAGTGAGTTTCAGTCAAGTTTCTGTCTCTTACAACTGAAAAACTCCTGATACATGAACATTTCTGTTCACCTGAAAGACCTCATTACATACTTAGAGACAGCAGGACCTTTGAGAAAAAAAGAAACTTTAAAAATCAGAAAAGTACCACGTCAACAAAAGAGAAAGACTCAGAAATTCAGAGATGGCTCTTCTAGTATTCTATACCCTATATGCTTCCTTTATACTGCATTTTCTTGCAAAATTACAAATGTAAGAAACAAGAATAGAAGCAAGGGTATTTAGCTTCTGAGCTACCCTTCTTTCCTAAAATCACTTTAAAAAAGTGCTGGCTTTATAGACCAATTCCTGCTACAATAAATATTTTAGCATAACTGGAAGGTCTCTCAGTTATAGGGAAAGATCACAATTATTTTAAGAAATACTAGATTCAACACAATTTCCATCTCAGCACTAAGAAATTTAGATTTGTTCAAGACCAGTGGAATGTGTTATTACATATAACAGGAAAAGAAGAAATTATGGGAAATTCAAGCTTTGGGACAACCCTGTAACCTCACAGTTCTTGCTCCAGAAACATGGCAATAAAAGCATACAAATGAAAAGAGAAATTTTAAAAGATATACCCTCACCTAAAAGTAAAAAAATAACTATGTCTGAGTATCCAAAATGAAACAGAAATGCAGAGTGACAGCAGGAGGGCTGAGCCACAGGCCCCAGGGCTCAGAAGAGGCGGGTTAACGGGAAAAAGCAAGGCCACAGGGCAAGGAGCCCCTGCCTCTGGCTGACTGCCTGGAGGCAGTGGCCTGTTTGGGATGGGGCCCCCAGCAGAGGAGGCTGAGGAAGTCACTGCTGCAGGCCCACTTAGGCTGCTGCTCACAAACCCGCCATTCAGGGAGGCACAAGAGCACAGATACAACCTCCTGAGAGGGAACAAAGCCAAAGCCTTCCAGCTCAGTAATGGATCTGCAGTAGGCTGAAAATCTCCGCAGAGCAGAAGCAAAAACTGTCAGTCTCAGACTTGGGTTTGGAACAGAGGGCGTGGGCAGGTGGGCCTGTGGAAGAAAAGGCGACACTGGGGGAGAGGTGAGCGAGACAGTTAGCAGAGACACAGAAAGAAACTCCTCCTCAACACGAACACGCAGAAGCTAGAAGCTGAAACTTCGGAACACAGCAGAGCTCAGCTTATTATGGGTAGGAGAAACTAAACTTGAAAAAGACATTTTAAAGAGTTACTTAGGATATCTGTGGGTCCTCAGTCACTCAGTTGTGTCTCTTTGTGACCCCAAGGACTGTAGCCTGCTGGGCTCCTCTGTCCATGGGATTTTCCAGGCAATATTGGAGTGGGTTGTTATTTCTTCCTCCAGGGAACCTTCCTGACCCAGAGATCGAACTGGCATTTCTTGTGTCCCCTGAATTGGCAAACAGATTCTGTCACCACTGAGCTACCTTGGGAAGCCCCTATTTAGGATGAACAATGAGAAAAATTAAAGAATAATGTTCATAAAAACAGAACAAACAGTTATAAAACCAAAACAGGCAGAAATGAAAAGCTATGAAGAACCAATTAGAAATTTAAAAAAAAACTTAAAAATACAGTTTCTGAAATAAGAAACTTAAACAATAAATTTCTATAATAGTCGATAAAAAGGTTTAATTAATTGAAAGATGGATGTGAGGCAGTCATCTAGAAGGCAACACAAACAGACATTTATAGAAATTATAAATCCCCAAAACATGTCCAGTAAGAATTTCAGAAAAGAAGAGAAGGAAGCCCCGTTCAGAAAGAAAACAACAATAGTTTTCTAAGGGTAAGGGATCAACAGCTAAAATGTCCTTCAAGGGTCAAGCTGTGTAACTGAAACAAATCATACCTAGAAACCTTGCACTGAAACTGTCAGAGACAAAAATCTTAAGTTACAAAAAAAAGGTACAGATCACCCACAGAGCAACACGGGCAAGATCTGCAGCACATACTCTTCCTAAACAATAGAAAAGAGGCCAATGGACAGTCTGTCAGAAGAGGCGAGAGAGGCAAACAGACAATCCAGCCCAAGTGAGGGGCAGGTTCAGACAAAAGACGACTGAGTTCACCACAGTGACCCTTGATGAATGAACTACTAAAGAATGTGCTTGAGCCAAAATAAAAGTGAGCCTTAAGGAAAAAGAAACTCGAAAAATATATTGGCAAATTTAAATACAACTGACTTAAAAACAATCATGTGTAAACAAACTCAATGAGATGGGAGATACTCAACTGCAGAAAACATGTCGAACTCTTTGCTTAGTCCAGAGGATACAATCTCAAGTCACTTTAGATTCTGAGAGAAGAATTGGTATTTAATCATATATGTTAAAAATTTTTAATATAAGCACATGCCTCTTATTACCATTATTACAAAACATTATACTGGAGATTATATATAATATAGTACAAGAAAATGAACTAATTATTGAAAGGTGAAAACTAAAGCTGTTTGTCAATGGGATGTAACTGTATACCTAGGAAATCAAAGGCAAAAACAAAACAACTTCTAAAATAAATAAAAGAATTTGATGATTTGATGCTGTGATTGAATACAATGAATATACGGAAATTAAGACCTTTTTTCCTCCTATGTGAACAGTAAGTACTGGAAACAGGTACAGGGAAATATTCTGTTCACTGAAGAAAGAAAATCTGTAAGATAGAGATGTTTATATGTGTGCGTGCTCAGTGGCTTCGGTCGTGTCTCACTCCCTGTGACCCTATGGACGGCAGCCCACCAGGCTCCTCGCCCATGCAAGTCTCCGGGCAAGAATACTGGGGAGGGTTGCCCCTCCTCCAGGAGGTATTCCAAACTCACACTTGCTGCACTGCTGGCGGATTCCACAAGGAATAAGACTTAGATGAAGAAAAACAGATAAAATGTTACAGAAGGCAATAAAATATCTAAATAAAAGAGAAGACATAAAGTTTGTAGACAGGAAGATAATGTTATAAAAATGTCATTTCTCTCAAAATTTATATAGATCATGTAAAGCAAAATTAGAGAAACCCTCAGGAATGATCCTCAGTCAGGACCCGTTAATAGATGCTGCTGGGAAATTGAGTTTACTTTACCTAACTTTGCAGAAATCACTTGATAATACGAAGGAGGTCTTGTATCAATTACTTACATCTGGTGGGTATGGAGGGAGCCAGAATCCCCAGCATAAAGAGGATGAAGCCAACAGGGTAAGAGATCCTCCTGAGAAGGCAATCAGGCTTCTGTAGGCACTGTTATTCACAGCCTACATCCTTGTGGGAAACAGTGACAGATAAAAGAAACTACATTCTAAGATCAAGCTGTGTTCTTTTTTGCTTTTCATAATGATTTCTCTCCGTTTCTCCAATTTGGCTTTTAAAGAGCCTCCATCCTTCAGCAGCATCTTCTGGAGTCTGTCACTGACAACCTTGTCCCATTATGACAACCACAGAGATCCCAAGATGGATTAAAAAAAAAAGTGTATATAATAATCGTAAGGTTCATATGGATGAATAAACCAAAAGAAAAAAAAAGAACTGCTAAGACAAAATATGGGAAAATATGGATGGGACTTACATGGTCATATGTTAGAACATTCTATAAAGTTATTACATGAAGTCAACTTGGTATTAACATACAAGTAAAAAACAGATAAGGGATTAGAATAGGAAATCCAAAAACAAACCTAGTAAAAAGTAAATCTTGAATTTAACATGAAGGTGATATTTGGTATTTCAATTTAATAGGACAAAAATGATTTATTTAATAATTAGTGGGCAAAACTAGCTAAACAACTGGAAGAAAATATCCTTAGCTCATATAATATGTTAAAATAAAATTCCAGACCAATTAAAGACAGGTGAAAAAAAATTAAAACCCTAAAAAAACCAAATGAGATATGAAAGAAAAGACAGGCCCTAGAAAAATTTAGAACAATGATATGTCAATAAGGTATACAGATTTTGAAAAAAAAGTTTCTAAAGCAGACTGATTACAGGTAAAGGATCAATATCTATTCTGTTCCAAGAATTTCCAAAGTTGACCAAGCAAAATAAAAGTGAAATAAAAATAACAATGTAAAAGAAAAATGATTACAGGATACACACAGGCAATTCAGGGAAGAGCCTTCATACACGGCCAATGAACATGATGAAAAGACACTTAAACTGAACAACACTTTGGCTACTGAACGCAAGGACCCAAAGAGCCGACTTATTGGAAAAGACCTTGATGCTGGGAAAGATAGAGGGCAGGAGGAGAAGGGGGCGACAGAGGATGAGATGGCTGGATGGCCTCACCGACTCTGGGAGACAGTGAAGGACAGGGAAGCCTGGAGTGCAGCAGTCCATATGGTCACGAAGAGTCGGACTCGATTTAGCAACTGAACAACAACAAACTCAACAACGGTCAAGGAAACCCAACATAAAACAATTAGAAGATATCTTTTCACAGCCCTTAGACTGGAATACATTTAAAAAGATTGTCTAAGCAGTTACTGGACACCACGGGAGGGGAGAGGCATGCTCTTGTGTGACCACAGGAGGCAGTGTACTAAACAGGGCAGACGGCAGGTTCTGACCAGGTGAGTGATCTTAACACTTCAGATTACTCATCTGTGAGATGAGGATAATGACATATCCCGGGATAGTCGTGAGTATAAAGGTAGGTAAAAAACCCAGAGCCACAAGACAATGCTTGGCATGATACAATCAGTCAATAAAAGTTCACTATCCTAATTACTGATGGTAGAAATGTAAACTGTTGTAACTTCTTTGTAAAGCAGCTTGACAACATCTATAAGGATTTAAAATAGACAGACCCTTGAACTTGGCAAACATACTCCAGGGAGTCCATCTCACAGACACAGGAAATCAAAAATAGGAAACCAGTCACCAAAAAGGGAGACAAAGTGAATGTTCATTCACAGGAAAAAGGCAACGAAACTCAGGATACCTTGGATTATCCATCTTTCGAAGAAAATGATTTAGAACCATACTAGTTCCCTTGGAGGAACTGCTGTTAGAAACTTACAGAGGAATATACAGAGCTGAAAGAATACATTATCTCTCTGAAACCTGCTTCGTTTTTATTTATGGGCTTTCTCACTCTCTGAAAACTGCAGCCTACATGAAATGACCGTCTCATCCTCCTGGCACAGGAGCTCTGTGTGTGCAGGGACTTTACCAATCGACTGCCGTTTCCCCAGGGCCCGATCTACAGCAGGTCTTCAAACAAGTGGTGACTAGATGAATATGATGCCCTTTTTATGAAATGATGACCCTAAAGCACTCTTTATAGCTTTGCATACATAGACCAGTAGACACTTTGCTTTATGTAAAATATAGACACATATATTAATATATACAGGGGTGTGGACATATAGAAATAACTTACATCAGTACATACATACATGTATACGCACACACAAACCTTAATGAGGCAGGGGGCAAGTTCTATCTGCAGACCTGCATGCTCTGTGGTGAAGCGCCAGTGTGCTGAGAGCCTGCTCTCTGAGCCAGTCCGCCTGGCTTCAGTTGGCAGTTCTCCACTTACTAGCTGTGTTACTACCAAGTTACTTAACATTTTTGTGCCTCAATTATCTCATCTATTAGGCAGAGATAATAGTATATATTTCAAAGCTGTTGTGAGGATTAAATGTGTTAGAAGAGGGCCTGGAACAAAGTAAGTGCCACAGAAATTTCTGCTACTACGTTTTAAGTCATAAAAGAACTGCACAGTAATGGGAATAATAGTACTGGACGCTCTAGAGCAGGCCTCTCAGTTACGTCACTGCTGACGCCGTGTGCTGGACAGTGCTTTCCTGTGGGCGCTGTCCCATGCAGAGAGCACCCCTGGCCTCTGCCTACTGTGCCAGTAGCATCCCCGTGCCCAGGGGCGACAACCAAAATTGTCTGCAGACACTGTCAGGCCTCCCCGAGGGGCACAACCACCCTCACTTGACAACCACTGCTTTAGTGGGATGAACGTGGACGCAGGAGGGTGTGTTTGGCTTTTTCCCTTATATAGCTTTTTTAAGTTACCCTTGTTAAAAGTATGTAGTATTTCTATAACTTAAAAATAAGGAAGGCTTCAAAAAAGAAACATTAAAAAAATTATTAAAAGAAGTTTAGAATCAATGGTTTCTAGACCAGCAGAATAAAAGAGAATATAGAAAATTCAATCAATACAAAAGATGACTGGAAGGAAATAAATAACAATAGCAAAAGGATGATCAGCAAAAAAACATAAGATAGAAGAAATATATTTAAATGCTTGTGATCCCTAATAAATATAAATGGGTTCAACTCACCTACAAAAGAGAGATATTATCAGATTGGATTAAAAAAACAAAGTCCAGCTATATAGAGCTTACAAGAAACACTCTAAAAATAAAACAACACAGAAAAGTTGAATACAAAGGAATACACACATAGTAGTAACTATTCACCAAAAGAAACGTAGCAAAACATCATCATAATTCAAAATAGATTTAAGGCAAAAAATTCATACTGAAGACATAATGATGAAAAACCAAATGTATCTGAAAATATAGAACTCAGCAAAACTATTAGAATTACACGGAAAAAAACTGACAAAACCACAGCTACAGTGAGAGATTTTATTTAATAACGTCTGTTTCAGAACCCGACAGATCAAGCTGACCAGAAGTTAGTAGGCACACACACACACACACCCATACACGCACACCCACACACCCCCCCCCACACACACACCCCCCACACACCCCCCCCCACACACACACCCCCCACACACACACCCACACCCCCCC
>NW_024070203.1:92253996-92263079 GCF_014754425.2 Oryx dammah | reverse complement strand
TCCCCTAGGAAAAAAACACCTAAATAAGTAGGTTGAAAAAGTAAACTCACCATCCAATGTGAGAAGTTAGAAAAACAACATCAGAGACAATCTAAGCAAAGCAGAAAAAGGAAATAATAACATAAAAACAAAATCAGTAAAGCAGAAAGCAAAGAAACAATAGAGAAGTCAATAAAACCAAAACATGATTCTTTGAAAAAACTAAAATGCAAATTGAAAAAGTAAACACAAACCTCTAGCAAGACCATTCAAAGGGAAATCAAAGTACAAGTGAAAAGTGTTAAGAATGTCTAATGAAAGACACAACAGAGATGTGGGAATGTAACAATAAGCTGAAAAATCTGTATTAAACAGAGATTTTTAAGAAAAATGTTATTTACCAACATATATTTCAGAAGACATAGATTATCCAAATAAACCAAGGAACTATTTAACAGATTAATTAGTATTCAAAATCCTCCCCCTACAAAAGGCAACAAATCTGAAGGCTGTAACAACCATTACCAAACCTTCAAGAACAATATGCCTCTATTTCAAAGAATAGAAGAGGAAAGCTACTCAACTAGTTTTTTTTGTTACTAATGTCAGGACAAAACAGTAAATAATATATTAGTGAATTGGTTTAGCAGTACATTTCAGAAGAATTATATACCAGAGTCAAGTGGTTTATCTGAGAATATGTGGGTGATTCACAACAGAAGATGATCAATGTACTTCATTACATTAATAAGGGAAAAAAACTATATAATCATCTTACTGCTGCTGCTGCTAAGTCACTTCAGTCGTGTCTGACTCCGTGCAACCCCATAGACGGCAGCCCACCAGGCTCCCCCGTCCCTGGGATTCTCCAGGCAAGAACACTGGAGTGGGTTGCCATTTCCTTCTCCAATGCATGAAAGTGAAAAGTGAAAGTGAAGTTGCTCAGTCATGTCCGACTCTTCGCAACCCCATGGACCAGCCTACCAGGCTCCTTCATCCATGGGATTTTCCAGACAAGAGTATTGGAGTGGGTTGCCATTGCCTTCTCCAGATAATCATCTTACTAGATGGAGGAAAAAAATTATAGCAATATTTCATACCCATTCCTGATATAAATTCCTAGAAAACTAGGAATAGAAAAATATTGTTAACCCAAGGAAGGCTACTATCAAAAATCCACAGCAAATATAACATTTAGTGATGAAACTTTAGCATCAGAAACAAGATGGAGACCCCTGCTATCACTTACGTGATCTGACGCTGTGGCAGGGGTTTTAGCCAATACAGCAACACAAAGAGTAGTGAGAAGGAGGAAGAGTGATAGAAAAGAAAATTTGAAAACAAAAACCACACAAAACCATCATTTGCAGAAGATGTGATCACACAGAAATCTAGACAGGAAATCTATAAAATATGGGAACTATCAGAGTTTATTTGCTAGATAGAAAGACATTATACAACCACCACCAATAACCAAATTAGGAAAATGTTAATTAAAAAAAATTACCATTTATAATGGCAGCAAAAATTACGAAGAGCCAAATAAACTTAAGACATCTAAATGTGTATGGTAGGCATTATAGAATGTTATTTAAAGACATAAAGACCTAAATAGAGTTGGGATAGACTATGGAGATGAATAGGAGGAATGAAATTTTAAAGATGTCCACTGTCTCTTACTTAAAATTTAGCACAATTTCTATCAAAATCACCATTTCACAGAACAGGACGAAGTGATCCTAAAATTTTTACAAAAGAATAAATGGCCAAGAATAGACACAGTTGGAAGCCAACAATGAGGTGGACAGCCTTCTCCTACTTATTACTGTAAAAGCTACTACGATTAACACAGTACGATATTGATGCCGAGAGTCAGACCAAAGGAACAAAACTGAGCTCCCCAGACGAGTCCCACATTTACAGAACAATCTGGCGTGTAACAGAAGCGACATTACAAGGAGGCACTCTTCACTTTCTTCGGTTGTGACAAGTAACCCGCTGGGTGAGAGGGGGAGGAATAGATCTCTACGTCTACTTCCTTACAATTAAGTTCCAGATGGAATAAAAAGCTAAACAAAAAAATGCAATAAAACTTTTAAAGGAAAATGTAAGTAAAAAACTCATTTTAAGATTTATAATCCTAAAGAAATAATTAATAGATTTGAGTGCATTAAAATTTTAAAAGTCTGGATCACTAAAAAGATCAAAAACAAAGTAAACACAAGCTATAGACTGAGAGAAGATACGTGCAACGTATTTAATCAAGAAAAGATCAGAACTTAGAATATACAGACCCTTATAGACCTTTTTAAAAGTTCCAAACAACCCAGCCGAAGATACACAATTCACAAGAGAAAGTAAAATAGCCAATAAACATATGCAAAGGAGCTGAACCTCACTGTCACAGGGAAATTCAACTTTAAACCTCAGTGATGTGTCATTTCAACCTGTCAGACTGGTAATAATGAATAATACCAACACTGGCAGGAAACTCAGACACTGCAAGAAGGAGATAAATCAGTACAATTACTAACAATAAAAAACTGACAACATCTAATAAAGCCAAAGATGAGCAAATCCCGTTTTCCAGTTTTCTATTTCTAGGTACGTTCCCTGGAATATCATTTTTCAAATTGATGGTCTCAATCCTTCAAGGGCTATAAAGTCAACAGTCTTTAAATAGAACAAAAAATACCACAGCAGACACACATCCTCATGAGGCTTCTTACTAACCTGTGTATGTATGTAGGTGCACATGTACTGGGTGGTTATAGAAAATGCAGTTGATAATATGGAGCTTGAAAGAAACTGCCTTAGAGAAATGTTCCATGTGTACACAGGGTGTTCATTGCTGAACAGTTTATAACAGCAAACAGCTTGGAAAAGGAATCTGAATCGTGTTCACTAAGAGAATAGATAAACTGTGGTACATACATACTACAGAAAAATGTGAGCTACCAAAATGAATGAAAGAGGCTAAACATATCCGCACAGATGTATGTTTAAAAACATGATACCAAGGGTAAAAGAAAAAGGTTGAAGGATATATATGGCTTACTGCCATTTCTATAACACACAAAAAAACCCTCCTGAGACTATTATTTATGCAGGCTTAGGAAACGGCAACCCACTCCAGTATTCTTGCCTGGAGAATCCCATGGACGGAGGAGCCTGGTGGGCTACAGTCCACGGGGTCGCAAAGAGTCGGACATGACTGAGCGCCTTCACTTTCACACCTTGTAATATCAGAAATGATACACATCGAGTTCAGGTTTAGTTGTTACTAATGAAAGGGAAGAGCACAAAGGGGGCTCCAGCTGTCTCTGGAACTTTTTGTTTCCCAAATGTCTAAACCCAACCTGCGGCAGTGACTTATCTCCGGCAGCACGCGTCTTCACTTTCATCAGTGCCACCTTCGCAGCTGTCTCACTATTTCGTGCACCTTTCCGTCGTTTACTTGCTGTCTCTCCCGTCTTGGAATCTAAGAAGCAAGCATAAGGATATAAGCAAATGGGGACTTGCACATTTCCCAAAGTTTTATTAACTGTGGCCTTGAACCATACATGAATCACATATACTGGAGATATATGGAGGCCACATTCATTCTGTGGCGATTATATTTACAAGAACAATGGAGAAATACCACTGAGTGGACGTAAGTGAGCTGCACATTTAAAAACTTAAGTTATATGTGCTTCTTTCCAACTTAAATCTATTTAATCCAAAGCAATCACTAACACTTCTACAGAGAAGTGCTACAGAAGATTTTTTACTTAACTAATAGAATTTAAATTACTCTCCTTAATAGAAAATGAAAATTCAGTTGAGTATGTTGGCAGTGACAGTGGTCAACATCACAAATACATTCTTGCCTCACACATCAGATCACCAGCAGCACTCAGAGGACAACTGACTTGGCTTAGTCCTTTTTTTAAAAAGGGATCTTTTTCTTTCATTTTCTTAAAGGTTTTTTTTTTATAGTTTTACATTTTATTTTTCCATTTAATTTTAACTTATTTATTTTTGGCTGTGCTGGGTTTTCGCTGCAGCATGAGGGCTTTCTCTAGTTGTGGCGAATGAGGCTCCTCTCTAGTCGCGGTGCTCAGGCTTCTCTTGAGGAACACAGACTCCAGGGCACACAGGCTTGGCTGCCCCACAGCACGTGGGATCTTCTCGCATCAGGGATTAAACCCGTGTCCCCTGCACTGGCAGGTGGATTCTTAACCACTGGACCACCAGGAAGTCCTAACTTTAGTCTTTTAAGAACGTAAACCACTACTTTAGCGTCATGAATGTAATTTCTAGCCAAGATGGTTAACCAGCTGATAGTGGTCCAGCAAAAGAGAACACCTGCCAGATATTTCGATGGAATTTCCAAATTTCCACTGGCTAGGTAAGACTTGTGAAAAATACTGTCACAAGAATGTCCTCAAAATCTAAAGCAAGCTATAACCATCAGGGCTGCTAACAGCACCTTCCATAACCGGCAAGCTGACAGAAGCAGGGCTCTGGAATTCACGAGTATACGGCAGTAAGTAAACAACAAACACGCTTTCCAGATACTTGCCAATGATGTCTTTAACGAGTTTCTGAGTGGCAGCCATACGAGGCTTAGGGATTTCCAGTTTTTCACATTCGTGATCTGACTGGTGACGGTGTCTGTGAGCGACAGAAGAGGGACAGTGGTTCACGTGCTTGCATGTGACTTAAACAGATACACAGTTTGAACAGTCTCAGTGGTCACCTCAGGCAAAAGTTCTTCTCACAGTAAGGACACATAACAGGCACAAGCCCTCTCTCAGCACAGTCCCTGAAGGAGCACGGGTGAGATGTACGGGTGTCTGACTCCGGTCTCTCGTTGATTACAGTCACCTGAAAAGGTAGAAGGGGAGCATGGCGTCATACTTCCCATTAAACGCAAATCAACAAATCTATTCTCGATATCCTAAGCATTTTTGCTTCAACTTGTAAAAGCAACCCACACAATCTTGCAGAGATTATAACAATTGTGTGCAGAACGCTTACTGTGCTGACTGCCCCACATGTTCACAGTTTCCCTACGGTGGCGTGTTTATCTTCTAAGCCAGGTCAAAACAGCTACTCTGTTCTCCATGATTTTAGTCTTCTACTTTGTAACGTGCTACACAGCGATGTTCCAATAATATCTCAGTTGCTGAAGAGTCCTCCTGCAATGCAGGAGACCCCAGTTTGATTCCTGGGTCGGGAAGATCTGCTGGAGAAGGGACAGGCTACCCACTCCAGCATTCTGGCCTGGAGAATTCCATGGATTGTATATAGTCCATGGGGTCGCAAAGAGTTGGACACAACTGAGTGACTTTCACACTAGGAAATCAGCCCATCACTCCTCAAATGACAAGTCATATCCACTTTCCACACTGATTTTAGAGGCTTAAATATATGTAAAAGAACACTTAAAATTATATTTTTCCACGATACAAACAGTTTTCACAACAATACAATATTCTTTGTGTGTATGCTCAGTCGGTTCTGATCTTTGCAACCTCATGGACTGTGGATCGCCAGGCTCCTGTCCATTGGATTTCCCAGGCAAGATTACTGAAGTAAGTCGCCATTTCCTTTTCCAGAGAGTCTTCCTAACCCAGGGATAGGACCCAGGCCTCTTCCATCTTCTGCACTGGCAGGCATTGTCTTTACCACTAGTGCCACCTACTGTGTTACTAGCAAATAGTACCCCAGAGGAAAAAGATTTTATGGAGAAAAAAACAATCCAGATCACTTAGGCTACTGTAAGTACTAAGGAACCAGGTTTCTAGAGTTAAATGAACTCAGTCGACTCTTGGACAGCTCAGGAGTTAGGGTACGAACGCCCCACACTGTTAAAAACACAAGTACGTCTCTTCAGTCTGCATCTGCAGGCTCATCGCTTTGTGACGCACATATTTAGTGGAAAAAGAAAAAGATCCACGTGTAAGGGGACACACACACAGTTCAAACCTGTGTCATTCAAGGCCAATGGTAACTGCTTGAGATCCATGACCAAAGGGTATCCTCTATAAAAATATAGTTACATCTCACTGGAAGTAATTTCTTAACCATTTTTCCAAATTCGTTTCAATGATCTAAAGGTAGAAGATTTTTATTTCACCATTTAATTAATAAGATCTAACTGAGAGACATTCTATGAAACATTCATAGAAAGCAAATTATATCACAAGAAAAAAGAAAGCACAGAGATTTATAACTACGTGAGAAATAATGTTTACTATATGACTCTGTCTGAGTATTTCTCTCCAGTTAATCCTGAGTAATACCAGTATGTTAATTAATTTAAAAAATTTATTTTAATTGGAGGCTCTTTACAATATTGTATTGGTTTTGCCATAGAGCAACATGAATCCACCACAGGTATACACGTGTTCCCCATCCTGAACCCCCCTCCCTCCACCCTCTCCGTACCATCCCTCTGGGTCGTCCCAGTGCACCAGCCCCAAGCACCCAGTATCATGCATTGAACCTGGGCTGGCGACTTATTTCATATATATTATACATGTTTCAATGTCATTCTCCCAAATCATCCCACCCTCGCCCTCTCCCACAGAGTCCAAAAGACTGTTCTATACATCTGTGTCTCTTTTGCTGTCTCACATACAGGGTTATCGTTACCATCTTTCTAAATTCCATATATATGTGTTAGTATACTGTATTGGTGTTTTTCTTTCTGGCTTACTTCACTCTGTATAATAGGTTCCAGTTTCATCCACCTCATTAGAACGGATTCAAATGTATTCTTTTTAATGGCTGAGTAATACTCCATTGTGTATACGTACCACAGCTTTCTTATCCATTCATCTGCTGATAGACATCTAGGTTGCTTCCATGTCCTGGCTATTATAAACTGTGCTGCGATGAACACTGGGTTACACGTGTCTCTTTGAATTCTGGTTTCCTCGGTGTATATGCCCAGCAGCGGGATTGCTGGGTCATAAGGCAGTTCTATTTCCAGTTTTTTAAGGAATCTCCACACTGTTCTCCATAGTGGCTGTACTAGTTTGCATTCCCACCAACAGTGTAAGAGGGTTCCCTTTTCTCTACACCCTCTCCAGCATTTATTGCTTGAAGACTTTTAGATCACAGCCATTCTGACTGGCGTGAAATGGTGACCTCATTGTGGTTTTGATTTGCATTTCTCTGATAATGAGTGATGTTGAGCATCTTTTCATGTGTTTGTTAGCCATCTGTATGTCTTCTTTGGAGAAACGTCTATTTAGTTCTTTGGCCCATTTTTTGATTGGGTTGTTTATTTTTCTGGGACTGAGCTGTAGGAGTTGCTTGTATACTTTTGAGATTAGTTGTTTGTCAGTTGCTTCATTTGCTATTATTTTCTTCATTCCGAAGGCTGTCTTTTCACCTTGCTTATAGTTTTCTTTGTTGTGCAGAAGCTTTCACGTTTAACTAGGTCCCATTTGTTTATTTTTGCTTTTATTTCCAATATTCTGGGAGGTGGGTCATAGAGGATCCTGCTGTGATGTATGTTGGAGAGTGTTTTGCCTATGTTCTCTTCTAGGAGTTTTATAGTTTCAGGTCTTACATTTAGATCTTTAATCCATTTTGAGTTTATCTTTGTGTATAGTGTTAGAAAGTGTTCTAGTTTCATTCTTTTACAAGTGGTTGACCAATTTTCCCAGGACCACTTGTTAAAGAGATCGTCTTTAATCCATTGTATATTCTTGCCTCCTTTGTCAAAGATAAGGTGTCCATAGGTGTGTGGATTTATCTCTGGGCTTTCTATTTTGTTCCATTGATCTATATTTCTGTCTTTGTGCCAGTACCATACTGTCTTGATGACTGTGGCTTTGTAGTAGAGCCTGAAGTCAGGCAGGTTGATTCTTCCAGTTCCATTCTTCTTTCTCAAGACTGCTTTGGCTCTTCGAGGCTTTTTTGTATTTCCATACAAATTGTGAAATTATTTGTTCTAGCTCTGTGAAGAATACCTGTTAATTAATTTTTATTTCCCTCAAATCATTAAAACTTCAGAGGGCCAGATTTTGACTGAAGCTCATTTAATCTTAATTTTTATAATTGAGAGAACAGATGTAAAAATCCTTGGTAAAGTGTTTGGTAAATGGTGGGAAGGAATAAGTATCAACTGCAAAATGGCAGGCAAATGCTTCTTTCTAAATGGAGTGAATTCAGTTTAACTTCTGGCCGACCTCTGACCCAAAGGAGGTGGAGCAACTTCTGATTACAAATTCAGGAAAATTAATTAGGCTCAGCTTTCTCTTTATTTCCTAAGAGGCCGAACCTGGTGCAGCACTGCTGTGACAGGAATCCAGCTAATTTTGGATTTTCTTTGAAGATCTTTTTGGCTCTACATTAAGCTTCATCATTCAACTTATTCTTTACCAATCATAAAGATGATATTTTGGCTTTTATCTAACAGTTCTTTTTAATCTTTGATGTGGTCGGAATCAGGGTAGGGATTTTGCTGGACTACAGGTTTGCTCCTGATGATCTAAGGATGATGGAGTCAGCACAGTTTATTACCACAGAATCTTAACCCCAGGCACCAGTGAAAATGAACACAACAGTGAAGCAAAGTGGAGGGAGCACGTGATGAGGATGTTAATTCCGTTACCGATTTATAAATATAGAGCCTGAAGCTAAAAGTGGGCTACCTCCACACAACGGTAGTATAAAGGAATGAAAACTATAAGAATAAAAATTTATAAATACCAAGTAAAAAGTTTATTTTTAAAACAAACTGGGAAGAAATATAAAGTAACAGTCTCTTATAAACCAGTTTAGTATGCCAAATTTTAATCAGAATCAATACTTCCCTGGCGATACAGTGGACGGGAGTTTGCCTGCCAATGCAGGGGACATATGTTCGATCCTTGGGCCAGAAAGATCCCACGTGCCGTGGGGCAACTGAAGCCCGTGGGCCACAACCACCAGAGCCTGTGTGTCCCAGGGCCGGGAGTCAGTGACTGAAGCCCACGAGCCCGAGCCTGAGCACCGCACCCACTGCAGCCCGGTGCCTAGAGCCCACGCTCTGCGACCAGAGAGGAGGCCCCACGCTCTGCCCCTAGAGAAGGCCCGTGAGCAGCAGGGAAGACACAGCA
>NW_024070203.1:92140296-92253986 GCF_014754425.2 Oryx dammah | reverse complement strand
GAATATACTGCAGCCTGGTGCCTAGAGCCCACGCTCTGCGACCAGAGAGGAGGCCCCGCGCTCTGCCCCTAGAGAAGGTCCGTGAGCAGCAGGGAAGACACAGCACAACGAAAGCGAATATACTGCAGCCTGGTGCCTAGAGCCCACACTCTGCGACCAGAGATGAGTCCCCGTGCTCTGCACCTAGAGAAGGCCCGTGAGCAGCAGGGAAGACACAGCACAACCAAAGCGAATATACTGCACCCTGGTGCCTAGAGCCCACACTCTGCGACCAGAGAGAAGGCCCCATGCTCTGCACCTAGAGAAGGCCTCTGAGCAGCAGGGAAGACACAGCACAACCACAATAAATAGAATCAAATTCTGAAATACAAGCACGTTTCACTAGGAGATATTAACATACCTCAGGACAGCTATGGGACTCTCTGCTCCTGTGTTCAAGGCTTAAATAACAAAGAAAAGTGTTTATTTAAATGTAATCAAATAACATACTTAAAGATAACTACAGACATTTGAGATATTTTAATGGTTAATTCCTTAAGATTAATTACACTCACATGACATTAACAATTCTGTATACAAGAATAAGCTGAAAAGACAAACAAAAGACAGAGCACCTATAGTCCCATAAGTTTTAAAACTCAACTACTATACCACTTCAATACGAGTGCAAATAATTCACCTCTCAATTACCTTTTTACTTTGAGTGTTTTAAGGTATGTGAAAACACAGAGGCTCCTTTGATTTCTTTTATTTCTCAAAAATAACCAATAATATGTCAAAGGAGTATTCTAGTTCTGAATGACTTAAAAATATGTACTATTTTTATTTACTTCTAATAAGTCTTTCTGAACTATTGTCTGAAAGGAATTTATTTTCAGTGCTCTATTAAATAAATTAAATGCCTGATATTTGAAAGTTTAATTGAAAAAATACATTTTCCAAAATTCTTGTTTGTTCCTAGGTTTTACATTGCATGTAATGTATATGCCAAGGCCACATAGTACCCAATTTAAGAAATATATAGGTTGGACTCTTTTCATTGTACTAATAAAAATAAAAACTAATAATCATAATTGCATTTAAAAAATCATATTCTTTATATTCTGGATATATTATCTCCTTGTGATTAATACACATAACTTTTACATAAAACTCACACACATAACTCTAGAAAGTTTAAAGACTAGCCACATATATGCATAAGTAATCAGAGCCTATGACTAATCTGTTTTTTCCTCAAGTAATTATTCTAGTGAATATCAGATATCAATGGCTAAATGACTATTTAAATCATTCTGCTTTTTAGAAATAAATCTCATATAAACACTAAAATTACTCCTAAATCCTGCATAAAAACTTACCAAAATACTCCTGAACATCCATCACATACAAATGGAAGAAAATCTAAAATAAAGGGAAAATGTTATATGTTCTGGTCAGTAACTGATTTTGATTTAGGTTTCTTAAGTAAAAAGAATCAAGTACTGAACTGTGGCTACAGGAGAAATTTCCTTTTGAACAATATCCTAGTGCAGCAAGTAGTGGTTAAACAAAAGCTATTACAACCTCAAGTACTCTGAGAGTAACCAGATTATCAGGAGATAAATATTACCTGTAGTAACATACCAAATCAAAAAAAGAAGTCCTGTGTTTTTCCCCTTATTTACCAGATGTTGCTTCTGAGGACCATATATCACAAAAATCCTGCATTTGAAGTGACAATCTTAGATGTCAATTTTGACTGCACTGCTTACTAATCTAGCAATGCTAGGCAAGTTACTTAACAGTAGAGCTCTGGGTTATATATATATATATACACACTAGATATATATATAGATATAGATACAGTATGTGGTATTGTATATGTATACAAAATCAAAAATATATTATCAGGTAATATAGATAAAAATAGGATATAAGTACACTGCATCTGGGTGCATATGTATGTGTGTATGTCTATCTACTGTGTGTATATATCTGTGTTATATGCCACACTTACTTCATAGGGTAATTGTAAAAACTAAATGAGATATGTAAAAGATAAGAATAGTAAGATAAGAACTATAATTAAGAAGAATAATTACAACAATTCACTTGTTTTGAATAGACTCAAACTCTGAGAAAAATCCTGGGGTGACTAGGTAGAGACATGTTCAAAGAAATTCCAGAAATTAAATAGATGGATTCATAGTGAAAAATTTAGTTCTGAATTGTTTCCTTCCTTGCTGTTAAGGAACAACTAAGTTAGGACTAAGCAACAATTAAGTCAGGAAATGAATTTTTGGAAAGCACACGAAAGTATCTGTTTTTAGATGTGGCAACTGACCACAAATCACTGAAAATAATCATTCATTCTCTAATCTGTTTTCAATGTACATCATAATAAATTACAGTACACAGACAAGTGAGGCTGGATATATCTAATCACACTGCCTTTACAAAATGAAAACAGAAAGTACTGCACTTAAGAGAAAGCCACTGTTACTCCAAAAGATCTCATCCTACAAGCTATCTTAACCCATAAGAAAAAAGAGGTCCTATCCAGGGCTTCCCTGTTGGTGCTAGCGGTAAAGAGCCTGCCTGCTAATGCAGAGATGTAAGAGACGCAGGTTCAATCCCTGGGTCGGGAAGATCCCCTGGAGGAGGGCATGGCAACCCACTCCACTATTCTTGCGTGGAGAAACCCATGGACCAAGGAGGCTGGAGGCTATAGCCCATAGAGTCACAAAGAATCAGACACAAAAGAAGTGACTTAATACACATGCACAGGAACCCAAAGGGACCTTTGGCTACTTGCTGCCTGTGGGACAAGAGGCCTCTAATATAGTTGTCCCCTCACCTGAGAAGTGAGCTTAACGCATTGTCACTATTGTCCTGAAAGCATGATACTGTAAGCATCTGTTCCATACCAAATACGTAGATATACATTTGTCAAAGAGAAGAAAACTGAAATATACATTACTCTGCAAGACTCACATGTCTCTTTAAAATGGGGGAAACGTACATGATTCCTACTTTTAGAGACTCTGGTGACCAACTAAGTATTAGATGCAAACTAAGAGGACCCAGCACCCCACTCCAACCCTCTCGCCTGGAAAATCCCATGGGCGGAGGAGCCTGGTAGGCTGCAGTCCATGGGGTTGCAGAGTCATACACAACTGAGCGACTTCACTTTCATGCACTGGAGAAGGAAACGGCAACCCATTCCAATGTTCTTGCCTGGAGAATCCCAAGGACTGGGGAGCCTCGTGGGCTGCCATCTCTGGGGTCACAGAGTCGGACATGACTGAAGTGACTTAGCAGCAGCAGCAGCAAGAGGACCCAGAGATAAGAGTTAAGGTAATTTCCTAACACTTGACACCATTCTTCTATTCATCCGGAAGCTAAATGAAATCTAGTACACTCACAATATCCTCTAAATCTTAACTGCTCTCCACTAGAGACTGCGAAAAATCTGAACTCCAAAAGAGCCAGTGCTTACATTTTAAGAGACACCTGAAGTTGGAAGGGAAGATGGACTACGTCACAGATGGTAGATATCAGGGACTTGATAATCAGGTATGCCAGAATTACATCCCTTACTGTCAAAACCCAATCGGCTAAGCTTCCCTATGAGAGTCTGCAAGGAAACATCGGTCCTTGTCTACTGAATGGCGGAGGATGACAGCCAGTGGTGGAAGCTACACTCAGAGTCCTGTAAGTAACAAGAACGTGGTAGGGATTGAGTCCTTTAGCCCATCGTCCACAACAGGTCACCACTGATCAACTGGAACACTCCCACTAATTCTGGGCTAACCCCCAGGGCCCCTCTCAGTAGTGACAGGGTACCTGCTACCAACGACTGAAGCTGCAATGGGAGAGAAAACTTGTTTGGCCCCGAGACGTGTACCAGCACGAGCCAGATGTGATAGCACCCATTTGGAGTGCAAGCCAGGTACCAGAGACAGACGGCGTTCTGTGTGGCTCTGGGCTTCAGGACTTGCCTGCGGCACATTCCTAAGGCCTGTGCCGCACGCCCACTGGCCGTGAGCTTGGACTCCGTGGGTCACAAGGTCTCTCAGTTCAGCAGAGACAGAACACCGCCTGACTGAAGCTCTAAAACGCAGCGAACTTCCCTGAGAGCTCTCCTGTGGAAATGGCCATGTCTCAGACCCTTACATGGGCCAGAAGCAAGGCAGGCGCTCAGTGCACGTCTACTGAGTCAGAGACAGAGCCGAAGAAGACAGGGCTGAGAGCACAGAGACACGCTCCCCAGGCAAGGCTCCGGGCCTTCTCACTGGAAGTCCGTCCCCTGAGCAGCCAGCGAAAGCGAGGCTCAAAGCTGACAGACAACGGAAGGGCGGCGGACGACGACCCAGGTCGCCGCGGCGGGACGGGGCACCCTCCCGGTTTCCACCAAAACGCGCTCCTTCCCGGGTTCATCAGACAGCGGCGGGCTCGCGCGGCTCCTCGGCAAGGCGGCCTCGGAAACCCGAGCGGGCGCTGCCGGCTGTGCTTCCAGGACTCGCGCAGGCCCCTCAGGGGAACAAGCCGCTCCCAGGCCCCAGGGCCGCCAGAAAGGCTCCGATCCGGCCAACTGCGGGGCCCGCAGGCCACGCCCTGCCCCTTCTCAGCCTCCGCCCCGCGCCGCGGCCCTCGCGCCCCGCCGCCCCGGAGGCAGAGCGCGGCCCGGACCCCCGAGGCCGGGGCTGGGGCGCCGCATCACCTAGCCGCCTGCAGCGCTCCACCCGGCACTGCCGCCCGACGTCCAGCTCCGCCATCTCCACGCGCGCGAGGGGCAGGGCGAGGGGGCGAGACGGCGCGCGGCGCCCGCTGGGAACGGGCGGGAGGGGCGGGGGCCTGCCGGTGGGAGCGGGGGCGGGGCCTGAAGGTGGGGGCGGGGCGAGGGGGGCTGGCACAGAGAGGGCGCGGCGAGGCGGCGCGCGGCGCCCGCTGGGGGGGCGGGGCCTGAAGGTGGGGGCGGGGCGAGGCGGCGCGCGGCGCCCGCTGGGAACGGGCGGGGAGGGGGCAGGGCCTACGGGTGGGGGTGGGGCCCGTGCCCATAGGGATCGGACGCTCGGAGCGTCCGGAGCCGGATGAGGGGGTGTTGATATGTTCGGCGTTTTTCCGGGTGGAAGTCCTGTCGCCCAGTCCTTAGAAAAAATACCCAGTTTTCTGGGAGATTGCATGCTTGTGTGCTCTGTGCCTATCTTGCTTCCGCGAAATTGTTGCGGAAGGCTTCCTCAGGAGTGTGTGTGTGTGTGTGTGTGAGTGTGTGTGTGTGAGTGTGTGTGTGTGTGAAATTGGAGTTGCGGAAGGCTTCCTCAGGAATGTGTGTGTGTGTGTGAATTTCTGACTCATTCTACACCAGTAAAAGGTCTCTAGCGCTTCAAGTCCTGAGTGTGCACTGAGCCGCCTAGGGCCCCTCAGTTGAGAGCGCAGACTCATTTAACACACATCCTGAAGAAAGCTTTTGGTCATTCCATGGGGAGGTAGAAAGCTTCATGTGTTTGATGAGTCACTTCAAAGGTATTGAGAAAAAAGAGGCTCTTCTAGGTGGGCTTAAATGGATGCCATGCCACTGACGCGACACCACACGACTCAGTGGGTGAGTGACGAAGCTGTGCTAAGGACGAGAGCTGTGAGAGTAGCCAACGCGCCCTATATAACTTTGAATATTTCCCAACAAATAGTCATTGAGGGAGAGTGTGGATTGGGAAACAGGTATCCTTACTTCAAGATTTGCTCTTCAAAAATCTGTTTAAAATTTTCATCTCAGACTTGTTTGGGTCTGGAGAGAAACTTTAGATTTTAGAGCTGGAAGTAGCAGAAGATACCTAGCTATCCCAGCTTCCTTCTTCTTTTTCTTTCTTTCTTTTTTTTTTTTTTGAAGATAGATAAACACGTTCAGAGAAATTCTTTTTGTATGTGAATTTTTTAAAATTTTAATTGGAGGCTAATTCACAATATTTTGGTGGTTTTTGCTACACGTTCCTGTGAGTCAGCCATGGTACACGTGTACATGTATTCCCCGTCCTGAACCCCGCTCCTGCCTCCCTCCCCATCCCATCCCTCAGGGTTATCCCAGTGCACCGGCCCTGAGCACCCTGTCTCATGCAGTGAAGGTTCAGAGAAATTAAATGATTTGCCCAAGTTAGTAGAAGAGTTCGGACTAAAATCCAAGTGTCAACAGCCTCCGGTATTTTGAAGAACCAGTGGCTTGGAGGAGATTGGTGATTTAGTCACTAAGTTGTGTCTGGTTTTTGCGACCCCATGGACTGTAACCTACCAGGCTCCTCTGTCCACGGTATTTCCCAGGCAAAAGTACTGGAGTGGGTTGCCCTTTCTTTCTCCAGAGGATCTTCCCGACACGCAGGAATCAAAGCCACAGGGAAGCTCAGCTTGGGGGAAGGGGTAAAGTGGGAGGTTGGGGTGACATGCTCACTGCTATGTTTAAAAGAGATAACTAGTCAGAACCTGCTGAATAGCACAGGAAACTTTACTCAAGACTCTTTAATGGCCTATATGAGAAAAGAACCTAAAAAAAGAGTGGATATATGTATAACTGATTCACTTTGCTGTATAGCAGAAGGTAAAACAGTATTGTAAATCAACTACACTCCAATAAAAAAATAAAGAAATTAAAAATTAAAAACCAGTGGCTTACATAGATTTTGTTTGTTTCTTTATCTGATAGCATTAACCAAGGGCAGATTTTCTAGAATTTTACTGTTAAATGTTCTAGATAGGTGGCAAATATTTATTTATCAGTGCAATAATAATGGAAATGTTTTTGTTCTTTCAGTTCACTAGCATGGGAGTATAGGAAGCATTAGGTGGTTCCACAAACAGGAGAACAGTTATACCAAAGAAGTTCTCACACTGTTGTGAAAGTTCTAGGACCCACAACAGATTTCCCAACCTGGGGATCTGGCAAAGGGACTGAGAACCTCCAGGGAATTTGACTTTGAAGGCCAGTGGGGTTTGTTCCCGAACTTCCGCAGGACTGGGGAAGCAGACTCTTGGAGGGCACAGACAAAACCTTGCGTGCACCAGGAGCCAGGAGAAGGGAGCAGTGGCCCCACTGAGACTGAGCCAGACTTGCCGTGAGTGTCCAGGAGTCTCCAGCAGAGGCCTGGGTCAGTGCTGGCCTGCTGTGGGGTCAGAGGCACTGAGTACAACAGTCCTGGCATAAGCCCTTTCGAAGGAGGTTGCCAGTAGATGGTGAGGACAGCCGAGACCACAGTTGCTAACTCCTCTGTCTCCATCGAGTCTCTGCTGATTTCTCCTCTTGCTGCTGTTTAGTTGCTAAGTTGTGTCCTGCTCTTTTGTGCCCCCATGGACTACAGCCTGCCAGGCTCCTCTGTCCATGGGATTTCCCAGGCAAGAATACTGGAGTGGGTAGCTGTTCCTTTCTCCAGGGGCTCTTCCTGACCCAGGGAGGGAACCTACATCTCCTGCGTCTCCTGAACTGGTAGGTGGGTTCTTCATCACAGAGCCACCCGGGAAGGATTTCTGTAAGCGCTACATAAACATGCCCATTTCCCCATAATTTTGTGCTTGGACCATTTATCAATTCACATCCTCATATAAGTGAAACTCCCATGGTTCCGATGACTTCCATAACCATATTCTCTGCCTTGAGAACTTCCTCCCAAATTGGAGGTTTCTCCTTCCGTATTTCTAAGTCTAAAATGGAATGCTTTCTTACCACATCATCTGCTCCCTAACAAAGGCACTCTGCCACGTGAGAAGCCTTGGGTTCATTCCCCACCTCTCCTTTCTCGCTTCTCTCATAAAAGCAGCCGTTAAGCACTCTCAATTATTTCTCAAAAATGCCTCTCAAACCTGTACTTTTCCATTTCTTGAATTATTTCCTCCCAAAACTCACTTTCTTGCCTAAGATCTTCCATTGGGTCTCCATTATTCACAAGATTTTTCAGCTTAGTGAGGACCAACTTTACCAGTAAAGCTTTTCACAATTTCCAGCCTCAGTAACAACCACTTCCTCTCAAGAGCCCTATTCCCCAGTCATTTTCATAAGATACCTTCTGGTATAAGATACCTTTCATAAGATACCATCTTTCAGATGTTCATACTTTTGCACATGTCTTTCCATGGCCCTTCAAGGTCCTCTATACCAGAGTTTTCCAAACCTTCTTGAGAATAAGAATCAGGTAAAGTGCGTGTCAGTAAATACAGCTGTGCACACCTTTTCCGGAGCCTTCTTTACAGGGTCTGGGATGGGTCCTAGGGAGCTACATTTTTAACAAGCGCCCTCTCTGTCATTCTTATCACTGGACCAGTTTAGCAAACAGGTTTCACTCGTACTCCACCTTCAGAGTGTAACGCTTTTACCCTTTGACCTGGGAAAGACTTCTGAATGCATAGGCAAAAATTCAGTCCTCCAGGACTTTAGCCGTCTGCTATAGTAAGTAGGACTTGAAACATATTTTTCTTACTAACACTAACCAGGCAAGATTATAATTTACCTGCCCCCCCCCACCAAAAAAAAAAAAACACCCTTCAGTGGCTTCTATTAGCTACAAAATAAAATCTGCACTTAAGTCAGCTTAGTGAGTCCTTTGAGTATCTGTTATATATCAAAAAAAAAATTCTAGGTTTGAGAAAGAATTGATTAAGACCCAATCTCAAGGAGCTCACATGATCTAGAAAGGAATGTCTCTGCTTGGCATTTAAAGCCTTACAAATCTTGGCCCAACCTATCTTTCTCTTCCATTTATCTCCCGGGGGCCTCTTCATGTTCACGGTCTCAGGCCCTTCGCACCTGGTGTTCTTCGCACCTGGAATTCTCTTCCCCCTCCCATTTGATCTGGTTCACTTCTGCTTTTCCTTTAGCAGTTACCACAGTAAGTTTTTCTTAGAAAGTTCTTTGTTCTTCCTGTCTAGGACAAATCCTGCTACTGCAACATTCACCTCGTATCCCCGCCAAGACATTTGTCCCGGATTTGATTTTCTACTTGTTTACACGATTATTTGATTGATGTTTGTCTTCCCCTCTGTACTGTGAGCTCCATGAGGACAGGGGGCTGTGTTCTGGTCACAGACGTTCACTGTATAACTGTTCGTTATATGTTTATGTGACATCCAGTAGATTTGTTATATTCCTAACACTTATCTTGCACAATATATTCAAAATCAAATCTTGAACATTTATTCAAACCTAACAATACTGGAGAGGACTCTTGAGAGTCCCTTGGACTTCAAGGAGATCCAACCAGTCCATCCTAAAGGAAATCAGTCCTGAATATTCACTGGAAGGACTGATGTTGAAGCTGAAACTCCAATACTTTGGCCAGCTGATGCAAAGAGCTGACTCATTGGAAAAGACCCTGATGCTGGGAAAGATTGAAGGCAGGAGGAGAAGGGGACGACAGAGGATGAGATGGTTGGATGGCATCTCTGACTCGATGGACATGAGTTTGAACAAGCTCCAGGAGTTGGTGATGGACGGGGAGGCCTGGCGTGCTGCAGTCCATGGGGTCGAAGAGTCAGACACAGCTGAGCAACTGAACTGAACTGAACAATAATAATAGCTAAAATTTTGGATTATTTTATTGTGTACCAGGCTCCTAAATGAATCATTTAATCTTTATAATGACACTTTAAGATATATGTTATTATGACTCCCATTTCATAGAATGGCTTAAAAAATTACCCACCTCCTGCTTCCCTGTCCCTAGCAACTAAAACTACTCTCCTTCTCTGTCTTCCCACTGACCTCTTAAATAATTGTACTCACCAGATACTCTGCTCCACCACGTGGACTAGTCTCTCAGTCTGGAATGCTCTCTCCTTTCCTCACTTGCTTAGTTTTCTCCTCCTCATTGTCCAACTCTCAAAAGAGTTTCTAGGACCCGCCCTAGATCAGATCAGCTCCTTGTTATATGTACTAGTTTTCTATTGTTGCCACAACAAATTCCCACAAATTTGATGGCTTAAAAAACCACAAACTTATTATCACACAGTACTGGACATGAAAACTGCAACCAACGTGTTGGCATAACTGTTCCTTCTGCAGGCTCTTGGGGCAGAATCCAATTCCCCAGTGATCTTTGTTAAGAATCAGGGGCTTCCCAGGCGGCACTAGTGGTAAAGAACCCACCTGCCAGTGCAGGTAGACGTAAGAGACGCGGGTTCCATCCCTGTATCGGGAGGATCCCCTGAAGGAGGGCAGAGCAACCCACTCCAGTATTCTTGCCTGGAGAACCCCATGGACAGAGGAGCCTGGCGGGCTATAGTCCATAGAGTCACAAAGAGTCAGACACGACTGAAGTGACTTAGCATGCATCAAGAATCAACTTTGGGAAGGTTATGTGATAAAGATGATGCTGAGGTCGACAGGCTATCTCTCCTTTTATATTCACTAAGTGGCTGGTGTAGAAAACACTTTGCAGCTCAATCTGAGAACCCTTAGATTCTTTAATTTCTTTCTAATCAGGCATGGACAGAAATATGAGAAAATATGGATACAGAGCTATGCAGGCAAAACTCAGTCACAGGCACCTGAGATATTCATTATCAATTAGGGCAATAAACGTATTTTTGCAAAATTATTGTTTTTCAAAATGGCTACTTTTGTATTCATTTCTGTGATTGTGTTATATACAATGAATATCTAGTTCTGAGAAACAAACAAAAAACCGCGGATGGAAAGACTGTGTACATGCTCCTTGAGCTGTTTAATAAGGAACTATTTCATGATGACTCTGCAGTGTGTTTAAAGGGTCATTCTGCTGCTGCTGCTTTGGAGAGTTCATTTAGCATTCTAAAAATGGTTGTAATTTCAAGGGGTGACCAAAATGTATCAATTAGCCTGACATCTAAGTCTTTTTAACAGATCTATAAATTTCCAATTTCCTTTGCCATCTTAACCATGGTAAATCATTCTGAACAAGATCATTCTTTTGAACAACAGCCTCCTTATTAGCTGAGATCAATTGAGATTAAAAAATGAAAAATACACTAGATGCTGAGAACTCTTTATGAAACCACATTTGTAGGATGAGTATTGAACGAAGATTAATGTGTTATTTTCAGCTTCTACATCATTGATTTAAACATTTATTCTCTAAATCCCACTGCTGGATTAAACACTAATATATATTTGGATGGCTTGCTTGCTTGCCAGTATTATATTTTCCCTATAGAGATTACATATTAATAGAAGGGAACAATTTTTAATTCAAATGTAGCTTGCTTTGCACACCACGTGTGTTTCTGAAAGTGTGACACACTAAATTGAGTAAAATAGATTTTTCCATTGAATTTTAAATTAACGATTACATCCTTTGTTTTAATTTCTGACTGATTTTCATTTGCTCTTTGGATACAAAACAAGATCCTTAGAATATCAGGTGGCCCCTATGTGATCAGGACTCAGCTGACATTTAGAGACCATCTCACAGCGCCCTGCTCTTCTGTCACCAGAAACCTGGCCTTATGTCAAAACCTAATTCTTTAGGCTCAATGTTTTTCCACATATTGTCTGAAACGTTAATTCCCTAACACTACCTGCTTTATTTTTTTCCATCGAGTACATTGCTTTCTTAATTAATTGTCCATCATTTCCTGACTAGAAAGTAGGCTTCAAAAATGCATGGACTTTAGTTTCTCTTTCTTCACTGCTGAGTTTCCAGCATCTAGATGTGTACTGGCTATATTGTATGCACTCAGAAAAAAATAACGCCTGAATGGTTCCTCATCTTGGAATACCAGCTTCCCTTCTCTATACCAAGCTATTCTCTACTCATCATTCAAATTCCAGATTAAATGTCACTTTTTCAAGCCACCTTTTTTTTGACACCCAAGACAAAATCAACTTTATCTACAATTTGTTCTCACAGGTCTCTGTCCTTCTGAGTTCTCCATAGCACTTATTAAAACTTTAACTTATAAAATCTATTATTTGTGGGATAAGTTGCTTACCTCCTGTCTTCTCTCCTAACCTGTAAAATGCCTTCATCTTGTTCTTAATCATCTCCTCACTGTCTACCATAATGCCCGAAACAGAGGTGCTCCATGAGTAGCTGTTGAATGAAACCACGGACAGATGGGTGACTAGGCAGCTCATTATAACTTTCCATCCCTCTGTTCTACTTGTTCAATGTTCTCTCAACAAAAATACAGTGTCTAGTGAGCCAGAAAGGACCGTTTTTTCTATACTGGAGAGGTTCTTATTTAAACATACCCCTCTATGGACTCAGTAATGCTTGTATGATCTCTGAAAGTTGATACCTCATACCAGCCTCTTTACTCCCTCTGTTATTTAATTAAATAAATGCTCTGTGAGTTTCTCCTCTGGTCCAAACCACACAGAGGGAAAGGTCATGTAAACAGCAGAAAGACCAGAAGCTTTAAAACAAACGGATCATTCACACTCACTACCTATGTGAACTTGTCCAAGTGGCCAGCTGAGCCGGGTTGTTTATCTGCCAGAGAAGCGGCAGCACCTGTTTTGTGTGGTTGATGTAGGGGTTATTAAGAAGACATGTGGTGTGCTTGCCATACAGTAGGTGCTCAAATATGGCGCCTGTTACTACTATTACTATAAGCTGAGCTCCCAGATGGCAGACTATAGTTGCATTCCCAGGACCTTATGTGTAAAATACTCTCAGTAAACTTTGGTTAAACTGGCCAGCAGAACATGTGCGATTTCTCTGCTCTCAAAAGGCTTAAAATCTAAGCAAGAAAATAAGTTCCAGAACAGATTTATGAACCATTTAGATAATAACAAAAGATAATGCTTATTATAGTGTAATATACACAAGATTAGATGTATTACAGTTCATACGTGCTTTGGATGGCCAGGCAGGAAATGGTTAGAGGCGGCAGGCTGTAGTTACTGGGAAATTATAAGTTCACATGTCTGTGTGTCTAAGGTATAGGACAGTCAGCCTCTTACAAAAATTTCCCATTTCTTTGTCAAGATGCAATGCTGGGTCTACCAATGTTGGGTCAAATGGATTGGACTGATGCTTCTGGGTTGGTGTGGTGGCAGACAAAAGTGGGTTATTGGTCTTGAGTAGCAAGGTGTGTCTGTCATAGTAATGGATGCCCCCCCCCTTTAATAATCAGTGGGTAGCTAATGATCACAAATAGGTCCTGATGGCAGTGGGTAATGTTGCTCAAATAGGTCTGTATTATGTGGAGGACATCACAGCCCTGGAAAACTAGGACACAGACTCAGTCCCATGTTCCACATCTTTGTAGCATGCTCTGCACAGATTTTCAGCTGAATTGCATCATCCATAATCATTACCCATTGCTGTCCTTTCATCTGACCAAATTCTTTGTTTGCAGCTCTAATAGATGGGACTGAGATATTGAAAAGGAACAAAAGAATGTTGCTTTTCTCTAAGACATTCTTTCCCTTTTGTTACTGAGATGTCTCTGCAAAGGCATCTGATATAGATCCAAACACAAGGACGCCCCATTAAAGGCTTTGTATATACTAACAGTTGAGAAGGAAATGGCAACCCTCTCCAGTATTCTTGCCTGGAGAATCCCATGGTCAGAGGAGCCTGGCAGGCCACAGTCCCTGGGATCGCAAGAGTCGGACACGACTTAGCAAGTAAACATAGACAGATACTAACAGTGACACTGAATTGAATGCGGTCACCAAACATACTCCAAAGTCCCCACGTTAGGAAAAGAGATGCTCCTCGTCTCCCACCACTTCAAGCTGTGGGGGGTGATCTAGAATCCACCCGTGCCCACTGGCAGCCAGCACACATCAACCTGCCCAGTCGACACCTGCAGCGACACGCGCAGTCAGACGACGTCCTCTGAGAATAAGCCACTTGCCATCACACCGGCATCACAGGGGCAGACGAATGTCCCTGCAAAGCTGGTGCCCCCACCCTCCCAACCCGCACACGCGCCCTGGAGCCTACCTGAGTATCCTTATTCACAGAGACCTGACCCTGTGCTCATATGCAATCACAGACAAAAACACAGGATGCACGCGTGGAACACTAGCATCTTGTCCTTCCAGGCCAGGTTGGCAAGGCGCACGTACATTACACATTGGCTTTCAGGGAAAAAGTGGAAACGGTGACAGACTTTACTTTTTTGGGCTCCAAAATCACTGCAGATGGTGACCGCAGCCATGAAATTAAAAGACGCTTACTCCTTGGAAGAAAAGTTATCACCAACCTAGATAGCATATTCAAAAGCAGAGACATTACTTTGCCAACAAAGGTCCGTCTAGTCAAGGCTATGGTTTTTCCAGTGGTCATGTATGGATGTGAGAGTTGGACTGTGAAGAAGGCTGAACACCAAAGAATTGATGCTTCTGAACTGTGGTGTTGGAGAAGACTCTCTCTTGGACTGCAAGGAGATCCAACCAGTCCATCCTAAAGCAGATCAGTCCTGGGTGTTCATTGGAAGGACTGATGTTGAAGCTGAAACCTCAATACTTTGGCCACCTGCTGCGAAGAGCTGACTCATTGGAAAAGACCCGAAGCTGGAAAGACTGGAGACAGGAGGAGAAGCGGACGACAGAGGATGAGATGGCTGGATGGCATCACCGACTCGATGGACGTGGGTTTGGGTGGACTCCGGGAGTTGGTGATGGGCAGAGAGGCCTGGCGGGCTGCGGTCCATGGGGTCGCAGACAGTCGGACACGACTGAGCTACTGAACCGAACTGAACTAAACTTCGGCCCCGCACTAGACCCCCGAAAGCGGTCTGCGCTTCTCTGAGCCGGCATCAAACCGATCCCTGGCCCCGGGTGAGTCCCTAGCGTGCGAACAGCAGCCCCGGGCTGCGGCCCCGGCGGCTTTCCAGCTCTTTCCTTGTCTTTCCTCCCGATGCCCGGGGCCCGGGCGGGGCCCGCCGCGTCCGCCGGCGGTGCCCTCCCCTCCCGGCGCGCGGGGCGGGCCCGGCCGCCAGGAAATGCCCGGGAGAGGGAGTCACCTGCGCCCGACGGCGTGTGGACTCGGGGGCGCCGCCTCCCCGGGCCTGGCCGAGACCCGGGCGGACGTCGCTCACCTGCTGGCAGGCGCGCCCGGAGCCCCGAGCCCCGAGCCCCGAGCCCCGCGGACCGCTGCCCGGCCCCCCAGCACCATGAGCAAGTTGGGCAAGTTCTTCAAAGGCGGAGGCTCTTCCAAGAGCCGCGCGGCCCCCAGCGCCCAGGAAGCTCTGGCCCGACTTCGGGAGACGGAGGAGATGCTGGGCAAGAAGCAGGAGTACCTGGAAGGCCGTATCCAGAGAGAGCTCAGCCTGGCCAGGAAGCACGGCACGCAGAACAAACGAGGTAGGCACCCCCCTGGGCCGGGGCAGCCCCGGGCACCTGGCCCGGCCTTTCTGGGAACTGGTGATGATCCCCCCGGCCGGACTGGGAGAGGGCTGAGCGCAGCACCATCCTCGATGGCCAAAGAGGAAGACACACCAAAAATCTCAGTGATCAAGACGAATCGCATTTTTAATGCAATCTTTAGAAAGCTCAAAGTTGACACAGAAGCATCTGTAATGAACAAAACATCAACATTTAAAGTAAAGACCGGATTGGTGTTACTGGTTCTTTTCTTTTGCAATTGGCTCCTATGTGTTCTGGAGAAGGAAATGGAAACCCACTCCAGTATTCTTGCCTGGAGAATCCCATGGACAAAGGAGCCTGGTGGGCTACAGTCCATAGGGTCGTAAAGAGTCGGACAGGACTGAGCGACTAACACACACACCTATGTGTTCTGTACAGACTTAAAAAAAAATCAAATTCATTTTAAAATGTGATGTTTTGTTCCTCATCGAGTTTTTTACCTTAATTTTGAATTTCAAAAATATTCCAATAAAATCTTACTTACCTTGGTTATAAGATAATCTTTTTTGGGGGGGTGCCGCTTTAAAGTTTGCCCCTGGCTTGTCTCACCCTGGTCCAGTCCTGCTGACTCCAGCAGCACATATCAACTTTTCTGCCCTGCGCTTGTATTTTGAATCACACAGTTTAACTTGCCTGTAAATCTCCAGGGAAGCATATTCTGGTGTGTTCCGGTTCCCTTTGCTGTTGAAGACTTTAGTTGGTGGTGCAGTTGAGATATGGGAAAAAAAAAAAAGTCAGAGATTTAAATATTAATTCTACCACTGGCTGCTGCCACTTGGGAAGGACTTTGAGTCAGTAATGATTCTAGGTGCTTCTTTTGCACCTTGAACCCTTTGTTCTTTGCCAGGGAGAATTGCTTTCTTCAGTGAATGGCTCTCTCTACAGAGAACAAACCTAAACAGCCCCGTGGCGCATATAAAAACCCAGCAAGAAGTTGAAATGATTTGCTCTTGTAACACAAGGTCAATGGCAGACCCAGAAATAGGGCTGGCAATTCAGGACTCTGCTCACCACCAAACCCTGAACTTGCATCCTCAAGAAGTTAGGCTTTCTGAGTCATAATGAAACCTTGGGAAGGTTTAGTTCGCCCGAAATGACCCTGCCATTGTTTAATGCTGTAAGGGAATCAGGTCTTGGAATTGACCTTGAAAGTCTTGCTCTCCCCCAACCAATGTGCCTGCTACATTTGTGCCCATTTTATAACCAACAATAAAGAAATCAAGTTTCATTTTCCTCTGCTCTTGGGTACAACTCTTGTCCCCATTATGGCCAGTTTTAGAGTTAAGTGCTGGTTTCTATTTTTATTTCATGTCTGAAAATATTTTGGGATGTTATTCAATGGCAGTTTATGCAGAGAGACTCTGACATTAAGACTTCCTAAAAAGCCATTGGTTGTTCTTTTCCTGGGTCCTTCCTCTTCGGTTTGATAGGCACTCTGACATTTGCTTAGTGTCTGTCAAGGTTTTTTTTTGTTTTGTTTTGTTATCCATTTGGATCTGTTTGTAGCTTTATCCACAGTGGTTGTTAAGTAAATATTGGCTTAAAAAATCTGAAAAAAAAATCTGCTTTTGTGAAGTGGTGGAAATATAGATTTGCTTTCAGAAGAAAATAATGTAAAATAATATAGAAATGTTCTTGAGGTGGCAATACACTAAAGTGTCTCTAAGTAGACTTTATAAAGATTCACACACACAAAGACAACACTAATAAGAACGTCGTCAATCTAACTTCCTTAAATCAGAGTAGCTACAGATGTAAGTCTCAAGTTCAAATATTAATAATCAATTGATGTCAGAAAGGCCATTTATCTTTTGTCATTTATCCACGGGCCCTTCACTGGTGTGGCCCTCACCTGGTTCTGCAGTGGGCCTGCGATAGGAAGAGTGTGGGTGGCGTGAGGCCATCTGTAACCTAAGCTATGAAAGAATCCAGTCATAGACCATGCGTTGGAAACACTGTCGGTATCAGCATCTTCCAAATAAACCAAGTAACTTCACATCCTCATGGCTACTATTTTCCATTAGCCACTAAGAAATATTTTCACACATGTAATAAAGCTAAATGTGCTTACTACTAAAAGGGCCTTGTGCTACACAATGTCAGTGTTAGAAAGGCTGTAAATTACCTGGTAATCAGAGTGACATGCGTCCCTGCAGTTAAAGTTTTACTTCTAGAGCTGGTTAGTCTGATAACATGCTGTCAAGAGCACTTGTTGGGTGGCTAGTTAATATCATTTCAGAAAGGGCCACACTCCCAGAAGGAACAATTAAAAAAAAACTTTTTATTTTGTATTGGAGAATAGCTGATAACAATGTTGTGATAGTTTCAAGTGAACAGCAAAGGGACTCAGCCATACATATCCATGTATCCATTCTCCCCCAAACTCCCCTCCCATCTCGGCTGCCACATAACATTGAGCAGAGTTCCCTGTGCTCTACATAGGCTCCTGTTGGTCTTCCACTTTAAATATAGCCCTGTGTACACGTCAAGTCCAAACCCTCACTATCTCTTCCTCCTATTCTTACCCCTCTGGCAACCATAATTGCATTCTCTAAGTCTGTGAGTTTGTTTCTGTCTCATAAATAAGGTCATTTGTATCATTTCTTTTTAGATTCTTTTTTAGAGTTCTTTTCATATTCTGCATATAGAGAATATCATACTATTTCTCCTCCTTTTTGTTACTTTACTCACTATGACAATCTCTAGGTCCATCCTTGCTGCTGCAAATGGCATTATTTCACTCTTTTTAATGGCTGAGTAATATTCCACTCCAGAAGGAAATGGCAGTTGACACCAGTGTTCTTGCCTGGGAAATCCCAGGGACGGGGGAGCCTGGTGGGCTGCTGTCTATGGGGTCACACAGAGTTGGACACGACTGAAGTGACTTAGCAGCAGCAGCAGTATTCCACTCCAGAAGGAAACGGCAGTCCACACCAGTGTTCTTGCCTGGGAAATCCCATGGGCAGAGGAGCTGGGCAGGCTGGAGTCCACTGGACTGCAAAAGCATTAAATACGGCTGAGTGACTAAACAACAAGAACAGTGTTTCACCGTGTATGTGCACCACATCTTAGTCTCCATTCCTCCGTCAGTGGACGTTTAGCTGCTGCTGTGTCTTGGCTGCGGTGGACATTGAACATTCCTGGCCAGTTCACATTCTTCCATGATCTCCACAACAGAAGCTTTGACCGTTAGCATCCTCAATGTCAAAGATGGGTTTTATTGGTACAATGAGTAACTGTTATATCAGCATAATAAACGTTAGAAATGGGATCTCATTGGTGAAATTGTGGATATCCTAAACATGTGGGTTAGCTAAGAGTTTAGAGGTACTTCCTTGCTCGCAGTGTAAGGACAGGCATTAAGGATGTATGAGGTGCGTATAGCTAACATTAGGATGGTGCCCGGGGCTTGGTCAGATCAGGGCCGTGTCCAGTCCTGGGTTCAGGTGGGGGTCTGACCTTCCATAGAGCATAGCACCCTGCCAGTGAAGGTCACTGTCTATGTTCAGTGAGCCTTTCATATCACGTATATTGGACGAAAAGACATACAGCTGGGGCTTCAGTGAGCTCATAAAACTGGTTGACAAACTCTTTTGGCCTGTGTGGCCAAGATGTGTTTGTTTAATAGGTGTATCTGCAGATCTGAGTCTGAAACTTGCTTTCACTGTAACTCATTCAAGGCCATGCAGTGGTGGTAATGCTCCCTTCAGACTTCTCTGGCAGGTACCATGTTCTACCTAAACGAGCCTGAGTGAAAACAACCATGGTATCAAGGCCCTGTTGATCTGAAAGAGTAACATTTGGAAGCAAGGTCTATAGTTTGGTTAAAAACTTGAGAGGAGTAGAAATTCTTTAGTACAGTTCATTTAGATTACTATGTTAGAACTCCTTTATAACTAGCAATCTGCTTGTGGAAAAGCACATTTTTAAGATACCACTTAATTCCTTTTTCTGCTTCTGCTGAGCACTGTCCTCGAGTTCAGTTCAGTTTAGTCGCTCAGTTGTGTCCGACTCTTTGCAACCCCATGAATCGCAGCACGCCAGGCCTCCCTGTCCATCATCATCTCCTGGAGTTCACTCAGACTCATGTCCATCGAGTCCGTGATGCCATCCAGCCATCTCATCCTCTGTCGTCCCCTTCTCCTCCTGCCCCCAATCCCTCCCAGCATCAGGGTCTTTTCCAGTGAGTCAACTCTTCGCATGAGGTGGCCAAAGTACTGGAGTTTCAGCTTTAGCATCATTCCTTCCAAAGAAATCCCAGGGCTGATCTCCTTCAGAATGGACTGCTTGGATCTCCTTGCAGTCCAAGGGACTCTCAAGAGTCTTCTCCAACACCACAGTTCAAAAGCATCAATTCTTCGGCGCTCAGCCTTCTTCACAGTCCAACTCTCACATCCATACATGACTACTGGAAAAACCATAGCCTTGACTAGACGGACCTTTGTTGGCAAAGTAATGTCTCTGCTTTTGAATATACTATCTAGGTTGGTGATAACTTTTCTTCCAAGGAGTAAGCGTCTTTTAATTTCATGGCTGCAATCACCATCTGCAGTGATTTTGGAGCCCAAAAAATAAAGTCTGACACTGTTTCCACTGTTTCCCCATCTATTTCCCATGAAGTGATGGGACCAGATGCCATGATCTTTGTTTTCTGAATGTTGAGCTTTAAGCCAACTTTTTCACTCTCTACTTTCACTTTCATCAAGAGGCTTTTTAGTTCCTCTTCACTTTCTGCCATAAGGGTGGTGTCATCTGCATATCTGAGGTTATTGAGATTTCTCCTGGCAATCTTGATTCCAGCTTGTGCTTCATCCAGTCCAGCGTTTCTCATGATGTACTCTGCATAGAAGTTAAATAAGCAGGGTGACAATATACAGCCTTGACGTACTCCTTTTCCTATTTGGAACCAGTCTGTTGTTCCATGTCCAGTTCTAACTGTTGCTTCCTGACCCCGAGAGCAGTCTTCAATCCTGGCTGTATGTGAAAGTCGACTTGATGCTCGGAGGATCCCAACCCCACAGATTCTAGTGTAACTGGCTGGAGTGGGGCTGAGACGTCAGCTTTTGAAAGTGCCTCTGGGGGTGACTCTGCCCTGTGGCCGGGGTTAAGGATGAGGGAACTAAATCCGTGGTCATGTTAATGGGGTGGAAATACAAGTGCTTCCTAGCGGTTTTCATGTCATGGCACCTGTGAGCACTGATAACATTTGTCTGTGTCTCTGGGATAACCAAGGACCAGCAGCTTGAGGACTTTTTAAAAAATTGTTTTTATTCATTTATTTTAAAAATTTTATTGGAGTATAGTTGCTTTACAACGTTGTGTTAGTTTCTACTGTAAGGCAAAGTGAATCGGCTATATATATACATATACATATTGGAGAAGGCAGTGGCACCCCACTCCAGTACTCTTGCCTGGAGAATCCCATGGATGGAGGAGCCGGGAAGGCTGCAGTCTATGGGGTCGTGAAGAGTCAGACATGACTGAGCAACTTCACTTTCACCTTTCATTTTCCTGCACTGGAGAAGGAAATGGCAACCCACTCCAGTGTTCCTGCCTGGAGAATCCCAGGGACGGGGGAGCCTGGTGTGCTGCCGTCTAAGGGGTCGCACAGAGTTGGACACGACTGAAGTGACTTAGCAGCATATATATATATGTGTATATATAATATATACATATATTCCCTCTTTTTTGGATTTCCTTCCCATTTAAGTGAAGTTCTCTGTGTTATTCCATAGGTTTTCACTCGTTATCTATTTTAAAAAATGCGTTTTAATTGCCGGGTAGTTGCTTTACAGTTTGAGATGGTTTCCACCATGCATCAGCAGGAACCAGGCACAGACGGTCATGTGTCCCCTCCCTCCGGAGCCCCGTCCCATCCCACCCTCCAGGTATTCGCAGGGCTGGGGTGGGGTCTCTGTGTCACCCAGACCCAGCAAACTCCCACCCGCCGTCTCTGTTACACGTGGCCGTGTGTGTGTGTTTGCACGCTGCTCTCTCAGTCTGCCCCACCCTCTCCCTCCCTGCTGTGTGCACAAGTCTGTGCTCCGCGTCTGCGTCCCCACTGCAAAGGGACAGTGACAGCCGTGTGTCCAAGGACTCTTGACCCCCAAGCGGGGGCCTCAGCGTTCCAGTGCCTGGCAGTCCCCTCCTGCCGCACCAGTCGGTGGAACCCTTGGGCCTTAGGTCCCGGTTCTAACCTCCCTTATGAGGCTTTTCTTTTCTTTTTTTTTTAAAGCTAGCATCATTAAGAGACGGTCACAGGGATTCGCTTGACTGTAATACACCTCTGCAGCTTCCATCAAACGTGTGAACATTTGACAGTAACTTGGCGTTGTAGTCGGGAGCCTGGGCTTCCCAGCCCGTAGCCCTGGCTGTGATCCTCGCCCCGTCCTGCCACTTGGAAGCTGGTGATTTTCAGCCGGTGGCTGGGCTGGCCTGAGTCGCAGGCTCTTCCCCTGCGTGAAGTTGGTAAGGTTGATCCTCAGGGCTGAGGGCGCTTGACTCTGCGGTGTAGAGCCCTTAACCCAGAGCCCCGTAAGCAGCCGCCTCGGCGATGCCGCGGCAGTCTGCTGAAGGCGAGGTCGGCTCCGCGCGGGCTCAGCCTTGCTTTCTGAGACGACGGGTGAATGCGGCGTCCGGAGGCCGCGGCCAGCCCGCCCCGGGCCGCCGGTGCTGCAGCCCCGGCCTGTCCCCGTCTCGCCCCTCGCCGGGGGTCGCTCAGGGCGGGCCATCGGGCGAGTCAGCGCGGCCGAGAGCGGCGCCGGCGTCCGGGCCCCCTCTGCCCGGTCCGCTCAGCCCGGGGCGGAAACCCAGGCTTGTCCCCACGCGGGGCGCTGGCCGCGGGGCCGAGCCGGCCGCCCCTCCTCCGGGCCTGGGTGAGACGACGGCCCCGGGTGGGGAGTCGGCTGCGCGCGCCGCCGGGCCGGGGACGGCTGTGTGCTGAGCCGGGATGCGGGCCGGGCTTCCTCGGAGCCGGCTGCGCGCACAGCCCTGCCGGGTGAGCGCCGGGTGGGACGCCCGTGGCCTGCCAGGACGGCGGTCGCGGAGCTGAATCCCGCAGCCGCGCCCCAGGCCCCGAAGAACTGGGGCACGAGGACGCCCCCGGGGCCAGGGGCGCAGGGAAGGCAGACAGCCCGGCGGCGGGGCCGGTCCCCGGGGAGGCCTCACGCCGGGGCGGCCGCCTTTCTGCACGAAGCTTCCACCGCGGGGGCCTCAGTGCAGCCGCCCCGGGACCCCGAGAGTGCCGCTGAGGGGTGCCCTCACAGGGACGCCCCTAAAGCTCCCAGTTCAGCGGGGAACCTGAGCCCTGGACAGACAGCGCGGCCGCTCGGCTGCCGCCTGAGGGGCTGTGAGGTCAGCGGCGGGCACCGGCGGGCACCGGCTCCGCTCTGCTTCCCCGCCGTCCGTCCCTCCGCTTCTCCCCGCCGCCTGCGCCGCTCAGGTGCCAGGGACACGTCCCCCGCCTCCCGCGTGGGCACTGCCAGGGAACGTTTCCGGAGCTCCTGGCACGGCCCTTCAGGCGCCCGTGTTAGCTCCCGGCAGGAAAGCCGCACGGTCCGGTACCTGCACAGGCACCGTGAAGGGCCCCGGGCCCCCGGTGTTCAGATAGGGCGGCATCTCCCGCGCTGGCAGGCAGGTTCTTTACCGAGACCTAAAATGCCTGAACCAGCCCTGGGAGCTCTGTTCACTTAAGCTGTAATTTTAAAAGCTTCTTGCTTTCCTAATCCCTCCCTCTCCCCTCTGAGCCCTGGCAAGGGTCCTGCATAAATTTACACACACTTACACACATAGGTACTGACCAGCTCAGAGTTGTGTCTCTTTTTTGCGGACGCAGTTTGAGTTTGTATCTGCTTTTTTCAGATGCCATATTAGTTGCTTTTTCTTCAACTGGACTTGGAAAGAGTTTTAAAAACCCCAGCCAGATTTACCCTTTGCCCCTTTACTTAAATCAACATGTTAAGCTTGCATTCCGTGTATTATGTTTATGTCTATTCAATATCATCTTATTTTCACTTGTCTTAAAATTAAGATTTTTAAATTGTAATTTCATTGTCTTATGTATGAGACATAAGACGTATTGACAAACCAGTTAATCTTAAGGGAAAACAATTCTGAATACTCGTTGGAAGGACTGATGCTGAAGCTGAGACTCCAGTATTTTGATCATCTGATGTGATGACTATTGGAAAAGTCCCTGATGCTAGGAAAGATTGAGGGCAGAAGGAGAAGAGGGAATCAGAGGATGAGACTGCTGGATGGCATCACTGATGCAATGGACATGAACTTGGGCAAACTTTGGGAGATGGTGAGGGACAGAGGCCTGTCGTGCTGCAGTCCACAGGGCTGCAAAGCGTGGGACACAACTGGGCAACTGAATGGCCAAAACAGTGTATGAGCAATTTCTTTTAGTTGAATCAGCCTCCTTTTTTTGTTGTTGTCGTCAAAGTATTTGTTAAAATATACTGAATAAAACTTCCCACGTGGTGCTAGTGGTAAAGAATCGCCTGCCAATTCAGGAGCCGCAAGAGATTAGATCCCTGGGTCTGGAAGACCCTCTGGAGGAGGAAATGGCAACCCCCTCCAGTGTTCTTGCCTGAAAAATCCCATGGACAGAGGAGCCTGGCGGGCTGCAGTCCATGGGGTTGCAAAGAGACAGACACGGCTGAAGGGACTCCGCGCACACGCACAAGGACAGAGCCTGGTGGATGCTCCTAGAGACTTCAGTCCAGGGTCCTGTCTGCGTGGAGCAACACTGTTTCATGTGAGATTCAGCGAAGGCGAGATTACCAGTTTGACAGCTCCGCACTCAGTGAGTTCAGGTACTCATCCGCTGTGAATACGCCTGACCTCTATCTCTGGCCCATATGTCTTACTCCTCTTATTTTTTTCTCTTTTCCCTAACAATGCCTCAGCATACCTTGTGAATTATCTTCCTAAAACCAAACTATATTCACACGCCTCTGGTTCACAAATGCCCATTTATGAGCAGTGTGTTAGCTTCATCAGGTTCACCTGGAGAGCTTTTAAGCTACCCCAGCAGGAGATTCTGAGGTCTGAGATGAGTGGTCCTCCTAGCTTTCTGGGCGATTTTGATATATTTAAGGCTAGAAAGCCAGTGGATGGCCCATACTTTTTCTTAGGGTCAGCTTTCAGTAACACAGAGAAAAGAAGCCTAGAGGTTAGTTTTTGAACTCATTTTTCACCTTTGTGAACTTGAATTGACCTCTAGTTACCACTGGCTTCTTTTCTACTTCCTCAGAAACTAGAGTATATAGTGCTTCTGTTCTAGAATCATTCTTTCAAGTACCTGTGGCACAAATTTTGACAGTTTGCTGATGTATTATAGTTCCTTATATGAAGCTAATTGCTACTATTTTTTGTATTATATAACAGTTTATATATACAGTTAACTTTTTCCTTCATTAATTTGAAGCAATATTATAAATATAGGAGCATTCATTTGTTATTATTCTTCATCTAAATTCCACAAAGCTGAAAATAAAGAGCACCTTATTTTAGGAAATATTTCCATTCAGCAAAAATATCATTTTCCATAATTTATGCTATCTTACAGTTTATTGAATCAGCCACAATAAAATAGAATAAGATAGAAAAGTTACTACTAATACCATGATTATGCCAAAATCCCATGACCTGGTGTTGCTTTAAGGAACTATGGCAGGAGGAGACTCTGAGCTTGCCCTCAGGTGTACTTAGTATTATTAGTATGTTTCTCAGTATTTAGGACTACTTATTTCAGATCAGATTTTATTTTCAAGATAACAGAATAAAACACAACTCAAAACATGAGATATAAGACAAGAGCTCCAATTCTGAGTTTTAAAGTTTATGATCCCTTGCTTTGGGGCTCTGGTTTGGAAAGGATATAATTAATCCAATTTGGTATTCAATTTTTGTTATGTTTAAGTACACATGGATTTATTTGTGCTTTTAAGGGACAAAATTATCACCAATGCTTAAAATATATAGATAATATTGAGGATTTATTTTTTAAAGTCACACTCTCAGTCCTCTGCTTTAGCAATCTGTAGTCATAACTTCTAGTATATACTGGTAATTTTAGTTTCTCCTACTTTTTAAAAAAATTTTTATTTTTACTTTATTTTACTTTACAATACTGTATTGGTTTTGCCATACATCGACATGAGTCTGCCTCGGGTGTACATGAGTTCCCAATCCTGAACCCCCCTCCCACCTCTCCTACTTTTTCTATCATTTGATAGAAGTTCTAACATACACAGTTGGCTCAAAAATTTGCAGAAGGTGAAGGAACCAAAAGAAAAAAAAAAAAAACAACAAGAGTATGGAACAAATATAAAGCAAATAGTAAACCATTTCCTGAGTAACTAACTTTCTTGTACCAGAGATTTTAATTACTTACCTTAAAGAAATGGTGCTAATGGGGAATTGTTGTTGTTCCATTGCTGGGTCGTAGCCAACTCTTTGTGACCCCATGGACTACAGCACATGAGGCTTCTCTGTCCTTCACTATCTCCTGGAGTTTGCTCAGACTCATGTCTATTGAGTTGGTAGTACCATCCAACCATTTTATCCTCCATGGCCCCCTTCTCCTCCTGCCCTCAATCTTTCCCAGCATCAGGGTATTTTCCAAACGCACTGGAAATATCTAAGACTTGGTCTGAAGTTTATATGGTTATACTTTAAAGCAGTAAGAACTCTTAAACCTGGACCAGAGGCTTTCTCAGTCCATGCTAAGCCTTTGTCTCAAATAGTTCTCCCTTGTGGGAATTTCCAGTGAGAGGATGGGGAAAAGCTAAAGCCCCACCCGTCATCTGCTCTGTGCAGCCACCGTCAGCTCTTCTGGATCCAGCAGTCTAGTGACTGAAATACCAGTGGTGTAACTGCTACCCTCAGACAAAACAAGCTGTACAAGAGCAGTAAGCAGGAGTGGTGACTTTAGAAGAATAGGAAAGGAAAGCGGGTTATTCTCTGCTAGAAGTTGGGGATCCCTGCATTAGAAGTTCTTTATTTGCAAATTAAAATTTGCAACCATTTAGTTAAAATGAATGAAGTTTACACTTTTATATTTGGTTATGCACAAAAGAGACAATGGTGTGGCCAAACATTTGGCAAGCACTTTGGATATTTCCTTCTCTGTTTGAACGTGAGCTTCTGGCGAATCTGTTTGCTTCTCTCACATAGTGCTGCGTGTTGCTCGTCATAGTGGGTGTGCCTTTTTTTGCTGCAGCAGGAACTTTGTTCAACAGCCTTTCTCAGTGAGCAGAGCTATTTACATTACCAGTTCTTTCCATCTATTTCATTCATGTAAAGTGAAAGTCAATATAACCTTGGAGTTTGAATAAAGATATTATCCTAACTCAGAACTTCTACTGTGTTAACTGCAGAAAGAAAAAAAGTTACGATTATGTTAAGCCAATTTATATTGATATGTAGTTCAAAGATCATATACCCAAGAACCTATGTTTTATCATCTTTTGAGCAATTGGACTGCTTTATTTGTGTGAACTATATTTGCTGAGTGTTTTTCTCCCACATTTGAAAAGCTGAAGAACAGTGCTTATCGTTCACCACCAATGTCAAGCTAAATGTGTCATTTAAGAATTAAAGGTACTGATAGTGATAGCTTCCTTTGGGTTTAGGAGCTATGGAGTGCTCCAGATTTGCTGATCACAGGATCCCTGGGGAAAAGTCATAGAGTCACAGGCAGTGGGAGCTGAAGGGGACTCTAGGGATAAAGTTTGTTGCCTGTCAGGAGCACCTACAAGGCACAGTGAGAGTAGTTGGAAATATTGGTACACCATGTGAACAAGGAACGCTTACCTACAAGTATAAAAGAGAGGCACGTCACACACACACGTATATACACATACAGACATGCACGCACACGCACATACATGTATGCACGTGCACACAGGTGTACACATGCATGAATAAACATACGCACATGTATTCGCATATACAGACATGCCCAAACGTGCACACACCACACAAAATTACATCCTAGGTGCCTGTGTCTGCCCTGTAGAATGAAGCATAATCAGATGTTTCCGAGTTTTTCTGCTCAATATTTGCTGGTTTCAGGTTTATATTTTTCTCCCTGTATTCTCGGCAATAGCAGGCCCACAGAGGTTACCAGTGTGTAAGGTTACCAGTAATACTAGTAGCAAAAAGAAAACATTCATTCAATTGATTATATATTCTGCCTGGTCACTTAATTGGGTTTTTACAAAGAATATCAAGTAGACCTTAATAAATATTTCGGTATCGTGTTCCAACATCAAGTTAATTTACTTGCCTGGAAACTGACCTTGGAAGCAATTAATTATTTAAAAATAGGAATTTCAGTGGATATTTAAAATGAGTCTTTTATGCAAGCCTTTCTTCCCTTTTCATCAACTCAAGCCTGATGGCACTTTGAGGTCATGACCTTCTCCTCTCAGACTTATCTTTTCTCCTGATCTCTTGGGTGACATCCTGACAGTAAGCATCCGCTCATCTCTGAGAGAGAGTCTGAGCTTTCTAGGATGACGAGATGGACATTTCTATTGGAAAACAGCTTCTGCTTCCCTTGTCTCTTTTTGTCTTTCTGCAGATGGGTGAGGACACCTCACTGTAACCTTTCACACCGTACAATATTAATCAATACTCTTTTTTTTTCTTTTTATGCAAAACCCAGCCCAGCCTTACTAGCTGCTTAGTAAGGTCCCTTCTCCAAATGCCCTTTCCTCGGAATGCCTCTTACGTCCTTTGTCCAGTCTCATTCCTTTCCACTGTTTTCTAGGGTGTCTGCTTTGCCACTGTATGATCCGCTACATCATTTCTGTGGTCTAGTCTCCTTTTAACTTGCTATTCATCCTTTTTTCGTGACATTTAATATTGGTGAGACCTCCGAAAATGGGATCTTGCTGATAAGTTTCAGCTAGTGTGGCAAGCTGGCGTGATTTGCTCTGGTGTCTAATGTATCTCAGCCAGAAACTTTGCATTGTTGAATAGGAGACTTGCAATGGGGAAGAGGGTGGGGGGCCTTTGTGTCATACCTTTCCTTGCTCACCGTCCTCACCGGGCCGTGTGTCTGAGAATCCGTGTGGACAGTCACCCTGACCCTGGCTTCATCTGGGTCACCTCCTCCGTGAGGGCATCCCTCGCCCCGCGGAGAGTCGATGCTCCCCCGTGTACCTTCTGGGCCTCGTACTTGGCTCATTCTTTTCCTCTGTGCCTCCTCTGCTGCTTGAAGGGAGTGTGTTAATCGCTCAGTCGTGTCCGACTCTTTGCGACCCCACGGACTGCATCCCCCCAGGCTCCTCTGTCCGTGGGATTCTCCAGGCAGGAATACTCGAGTGGGCTGCCATTCCCTTCTCGGGGGGGATCTTCCCGAGCCAGGGGTTGAACCCTCGTCTCCTGCACTGCAGGCAGACCGCTAACCATCCGAACCACCAGGGACATGAAGGAGGCCCCTTAGACACACTGGTGTCCATGGGGACAGTTCTGTAAGACGGTACTGTTGCTGGATGATGGATAAGTGATTGAACGCCCATTTTCATCTTTTGCTTCCTCTGAGATCGCAGCCTTCTTCGTCCCTGCAGGGGCCTAACACAATGATGGGCGTGTGGTGACACTTCAGTGCATATTTGTGGAGTGACTGAAAACGAACAGATGAGGAATATATATATTAAATAAATATAATATATATATATATATTTTTTTTTTAATGAAGAAGGCCAGGGAGAATTCATTAAGGCCTGGCCCTGGACAAATAAATGAGTGTTAGAATTCTCTAATATTTCACTGGCTGTTTCCCATCTAACCTGTGACTTTGAAGAGAGACACTTTGTATTCCATTTATGGAATGCGCGTGGTGGTGCTTACTCCGATTGTGTTTTTTGAGAACAATAACAAGGAGCCATAAATTGAAGGTACTGGGTAATGAATCAAGTGAGTTTTATATGAGTCACAGGACTTGCGTTAAAGTTTCTCATATAAAACAACACGATTATGAGACTTCTCAGTTAAAAACAAAAGAGAACCATAAGCAATTATGTGCGGCATACATTAATTAAGCACTGTCTAGGATTAAATCTTCCAGGCTTCGTCTTTTTAGGCCTTCTCCAGAAATCATCCATTCCTGGGAGAGAGAGGAGCTGTCATAACGCAGTTGCATATTTCACAAACAGTTTTGTCTATAGTCCCTGTATATGATGGTCCCGAAAAGGTTTTTTCTTTTTTGCCACCTGATGGATGAACAATGGCCACGTTTGCCTTGAATGAGCAAAGAACAAATCGACCTTTCTACCGGGTGGCCCTGTACCTTATCTGAGCAATGAAACTGCAGCTCTTTTCTGCTGTTAGAAGGTATTTTTTTAGTGAGTGACTGAAAGCCTTCCTCCTCTGGCAATGTGATGAAGTCGCATAGGGCTAGATGAGTTTTGGTTCAAGTGAGTGATTCTTACATTTTGGTCTCAAATGCTCAGTGCATTGTACAGTGAGGGCTCTTCCTGGTCCCTCGGCAGAGCACACACAGCACTTGTCCTGCAGCTCCATCGCTGAGGGAATGTCACTGTTACACAAGGAGACAAAACCCCTACAAGCTGTCCCCCCTCAACGGAGTACAGCAGATTCCTTTGTTTTCAAAACAGTGTTCTCCAGGTTTCATCAGCTGCCGAAAACCACATGTAGGAGCTTGGAAGATTGAGTTGCACATTTTACACAGGTTAAATTACAGGATTCTAAAAGTGTTCTTCTTTGCGAAATCTGGAGGCATGCTTCACTTACAACAGTTGTTGCATGTCTTTGGAAAAAAAAAAAAATACAGCTGTTTCTTTCCTAGATTGGTTATTAGGAAACAAAGTTAAAGCTTGTCCAATTTATGGTTGGCCCGTGGCATCATCATTTCATGAGAAACAGTTCACAGAGAGACTCCTGAAATGTACACCTCTTGGCTCTTTGAGACAGAAGCCTCTTGTCTCGGTGTCTTAGCTTACTGTGCCAGAGAGAAGCTGCAAGGAGTGCCCGTTGCCCTGGGGCCAGGTCCAGCCGTGCAGACCTCATCACTTTGGCTCACACAAGGTTTTTTTGAAAATGTAGCTTAGGTTTTAAATTTGAAGGATTTGGGATGCAAACCCAGATGTCTGGCTTGTTTTGAGCATGTGGAGGGCTGGGTGTGCAGCTTCATGGCAGCGGTGGGTGGGAGCCCAGCCGTGTTGCCTCCACAGGTCGGGCTCGATCTCTCCTGGTGGCCCCCGATGCTGGAGACAGCGTCCACTGCCGTTTATTGTCACTCTTGCACTTTTATTGTGACAACAGTGAGACACTGCGCTCTCTCTTTCTCAAAGGTGAGCAAATGAAGAAAGCTTTTCCTGTTGACCTCTTTCTCAGTCACTTACCTTCATTACCTGCCGGCTTTCAGAATTTAGGATTTTGATTCAGGCCACTGTGTAGCTTGTGGTATATGGATTATAGTGTAAGTTGAGACCTCACATACTGGTGAATTTGCAAATTTCTCCCAAGTATTTTGAAGAGCCAAACCCATATGTGAACACAAACATTCAAAACTATGTCCAAACCAAAACTTATTATTATTAATTTAAAAATATTGGCCAGGCTGGGCATGACAGCATGTGGCTTCCACCATGTGGTCTGACATCTTGTGAAGGAGGTGGTGATAATGATGAAGGTTTCTAATATTTATTAATCACTCACCAGGTGCCAGTCTAAGTACTTTACGTACCTTATTTAGTTTAATCTTCAACAACAATGTGAGTCTTATTCCCGTTTTCCCATAAGCAACTATGTAAGGCCACGCAGCAGGGGGTGGCTGGAGGCTAGATTTGAAAGGTGGCGCCCTGACTCCAGAGCACAGCGTCCTGTTTGTGTCCTCCGTGCATTGTTGTTGTGGCTCGTGGGGGCTTCCCAGGTGCTCAGTGGTGAAGAATCTGACTGCCAGTGCAGGAGATGTGGGTTTGATCCCTGAGTCTGAAAGAAGGGATCAAACTTCTGAAAGAAGTCTGAAAGTGGCGACCCACTGCAGTATTTTTGCCTGGAGAATCCCAGGGACAGAGGAGTCAGGCAGGCTACAGTCCATGGGGTTGCAAAAGAGTTAATGTGACTTAGCAACTAAAGGAAAACAACAACAGTTATTGTTCAAGTGAGGAAGCCTCATTTAAGGATAATTAAGGTCACATACTAAGGGTATTACACACAGGCTTTAATTGGTATAGGTACGATTAAAATGTCGATCTAGTGACCCCAAGGAGAAGGCAATGGCACCCACTCCAGTGCTCTTGCCTGGAGAATCCCAGGGACAGAGGAGCCTGGTGGGCTGCCGTCTATGGGGCTGCACAGAGTCGGACACGACTGACGCAACTTAGCAGCAGCAGCAGCAGTGACCCCAAAGCCCCGTCTTTTATACCAAATTATATTTCTCAATTTGTAGAAAGTAATCTAAAATTAATTCTTACTAGGAAACGTGGCATATTTTTAAATGAAAAAGTTTTGTAAAGTTCTCAAAATAAAATATCTTGGAGTTAGTGGTTCCGAAAGAGTCTAAACACTGAGCCTGCTTGGCAAGGAAGGGAGGAGACGGACGCTGACATTCCACTTCTGGCTCTGTTGGGTGGAGATGTGTGTTTAGAGTTTAACTTCTTAGGATACTCTGCTGTGTTGTAGTATTTTGTACTGTACCACTGAAATGTGGAGCTGTTTTGTAATAGTATATTCCTGTTATGGTGAGCTATGGTGAAAAAACAGGTAACTTGTTGCCCAGAGGGTCTCAGAAACAAGATATCCATGGCCTGAGAGTTTCAGATTAGCGGATGCAAATTGTAATATAGGACGGATAAACAACATGGTCCTGCTATACAATACAGGGACTATATTCAACACCTCGAGGGGAATCATAATGGAAAAGAGTATAAAAAAGAATGTGTAAGGGTGTAACTGAGTCACTTTGCTGTCCAGCAGAAGTTAATGCAACATTGTAAATCAACTATTTTGTTTAGTCCCTAAGTCATGCCAGACTCTTTGCTACCCTAATGACTGTATCCCACCAGGCTCCTCTGTCCATACTTCAATAAAAAAAGAAACAAAAAAGAGATAAGATATACAGTCTCATTAACTAAGGAATCTTATATAAATCACTGTTATTAGTAATAATATTTAGTTGCTCAGTCTAAGGCGGTTTCCACAAATGATCACTAATTCTTAGAATCATCGCCCAGCCTCTGGGGGATTCTGTCTTCCTTTTCCAGCACAGCAGACTGAAACTCAGAGAAGGGAACTGACTTATTCAAGAATATACGTCTATTAAGTCACAGAAGAAAAATTCAGCCTCCGGCTTTGAAGGTCATACTCTTTCCACTATATTGTGCTGTCACGGTGCACAAAATTGTCAGATTTATTCTCTTAACATCCATTCATCTTGTCTTCTGTGAAACGGATCAATGACCGTGTTTACTCTTGCAGTTTTTGTGAGTTAACCGTACCACATGATGCATACGAAGCACTCCACACCAGTTTGGTGTGTGACAAAGTGGGGCTCAGCTGGTGTAGAACCCGCCTGCAACTCGGGAGACCTGGGTTTGAACCCTGGGTTGCGAAGATCCCCTGGCGAAGGATAGGCTACCCACACCAGTATTCTGGTCTGGAGAATTGCATGGAGTGTATAGTCCACGGGGTTGCAAAGAGTCGGACACGACTGAGCGACTCTCACTTCAGTTCAGTTCAGTTGCTCAGTCGTGTCCGACTCTTTGTGACCCCATGAATCGCAGCACTCCAGGCCTCCCTGTCCATCACCATCTCCCGGACTTCACTCAAACTCATGTCCATCGAGTCCGTGATGCCATCCAGCCATCTCATCCTCGGTCGTCCCCTTCTCCTCCTGCCCCCAATTCCTCCCAGCATCAGAGTCTTTTCCAGTGAGTCAACTCTTCGCATGAGGTGGCCAAAGTACTGGAGTTTCAGCTTCAGCATCATTCCTTCCAAAGAAATCCCAGGGCTGATCTCCTTCAGAATGGACTGGTTGGATCTCCTTGCAGTCCAAGGGACTCTCAAGAGTCTTCTCCAACCCCACAGTTCAAAAGCATCAGTTCTTTGGGGCTCAGCTTTCTTTACAGTCCAACTCTCACATCCATACATGACCACTGGAAAAACCATAGCCTTGACTACATGGATCTTAGTCGGCAAAGTAATGTCTCTGCTTTTGAATATGCTGTCTTCACTTCAAATGCTCCATAAAAGTTGGTTTTTGTTTTGTGTTTTGTTTGGCCGTGTGCCCTGAGCTGGGTCAGGTGCTGGGGAAACAGGTGAATAAGATACTGTATCTTTCCACAGTGGCTTTTCGCTCAGTGTCGGGAGACGGGGTCGGATAGATTTTGAAAAACAGAATTGTAGTCGCGTGCGAGGGGCGCAGCGCAGTCGTGGCCCGCGGGTGGATAGCAGGGCTCTGCTCGTCCAGCGCTGAGCCTCCCCGCAGAGCGGCGCTGTGATTTTGTAGGAAGGCCCTTGTGCCAGAGGCCTCTTTTTTTTTTTTTTTTTTAGTTTCTTTCCTAAAGGACAGATTAAATAAATACATAAAAACTGTTCTTAAAGTTAGGAGTAAGTGCTGTTCATGCGATCCCGGAAACTGCAGTGTTGCCCCCGGGGAGGAGGCGAGATACCCTGGACCTTCCCTCGGGCCGGGCGGAAGGGACGGGGAGGAAGAGTTACCACCACGGGGAAGCAGAAGAATGTCCACACCTACAGCGTCCTTGGCAACTGCAGGAACGCCCGGCCTGTCTGCTTCCTCCCCACCCCCGAAAGCAGGCCTGCCCAGTTCCATGGGGAGGCCTGGTGGAGAAGCACACCTCTGTGACTACGATTGCAGCAGCTATTTCATCAAACCACGGTGTCTGCTGGCTTATTTCCTTAATGTTGCTTCCGGTATCTAGATTGTCCTAAGACTTTTCTTCTTCTTTTTTTTTTTTTTAGTTTTACTGGAGTAAAACTTAAAAGAATTCCTTTTCAGAAAGGGTACATAAATAGAAATTCTCTAAATACCTATGTGTCTCAAGTTGACTTCATTTGTTTCAAACTTAAATAATTGCTTGGATTTTTACAGAATTCTAGCTTCAACACATTGCCAAAGTTGCAAGACAGTATGCTATTGCTGTTGGAGAGCCAACATGTCTTAAGTTTACTGATGGTATCAGTCTCATCCGTTTGTCAGTAATTGTTTCGCTTGTTTCCTCTCTGGAAACATTTAAGATTTTCTTTCTTTCTTTCTTTCTTTTTTTAACCTCGGAGAAATGAAATTTCACAGTGGAGGTCTAGGTATGTGCCTTTTATTTTTTGTTTTTCCCATCTACGTGTTCAGTGAGTATTTTTATTCTGAAGAATCATCTTCCTTCGTCTTGGGGAAACTGTACTCTTTAATTTCTTTTTCATCACATCATTATTGGCCACAGGACATGGCTCCCAGGGTCTTAGTTCCCCAACCTGGGATCAAACCAGGGGCCTCTGCAGTGGCAGGCTGAGTCCTAAGCACTGGGTGTGCAGAAATTTCCAGCACATTCTTTGATTTCTTTATTGCTTCTTCCCCTCCATTATTTCTGCCTATTTTCTACTGAAACTGCTGCTTATTTTTATATTAGTATCCACTGCTGCTGCTGCTGCTGCTAAGTCGCTTCAGTCGTGTCCGACTCTGTGTGACCCCATAAACGGCAGCCCACCAGGCTCCCCCGTCCCTGGGATTCTCCAGGCAAAAGCACTGGAGTGGGTTGCCATTTCCTTCTCCAATGCATGAAAGTGAAAAGTGAAAGTGAGGTCGCTCAGTCGTGTCCGACTCTTAGCAACCCCATGGACTGCAGCCCACCAGGCTCCTCCATCCATGGGGTTTTTCAGGTAAGAGTACTGGAGTGGGGTGCCATTGCCTTCTCCAAGTATCCACACTTCCCCTGAAACATTCTCTCTCTTTTGAACTTCCTGTAAGATGGATGTTGGATTCCTTGGTCCTGTCCTCTAATTTATTAAATTATCTGTCTTTTTGTTCTCTGTTCTGGGAGAATTCTCTAACTTTATATTCCAGGTCACTAATTTAGTCATCAGCTGTATTTATTATTCTACTTTTTAAACATTTTAATTTTTTTTAGTTATGTTTTTAACTTCTAAGAACTGTTTCTTGTTTTCTCAGTTCAGTTCAGTTCAGTTCAGTTGCTCAGTCGTGTCTGACTCTTTGCGACCCCATGAAACACAGCACGCCAGGCCTCCCTGTCCATCACCAACTCCCAGAGTTCACTCAGACTCATGTGCATCGAGTCAGTGATGCCATCCAGCCATCTCATCCTTGGTCGTCCCCTTCTCCTCCTGCCCCCAATCCCTCCCAGCATCAGAGTCTTTTCCAGTGAGTCAGCTCTTCTAGTTGCTCATTTTTAAGACAGCCCATTCTTGTCTTATAACACAATAGCCTCTTGATCTCCCTGTAGACACTAATGTAAGTTTTGTTTTTAACAGATTTTATTTAACATATTTTATTCTCTACACTATCTCTCTTCTCTTGGGTTCATGATATTATAGGATACAAGAAGCAGTAGTAAGAAAACAAGCCAGCAGACACTCTCAGTTTAGTGTAAATAACTGTTGAAATTGTGTCTATGAAGCTTAATGCAGTTGTTAAGAAGTATTTCCTTAAAAAATTGAAAGAATAATTTTAAAAACTGGTAGTCATCTGGAACTAATAAAAGTAAGATTATTTCAATCAAACACTTGGGGTGTTGGGGTGTTAAGACAATCTTGTTTAGGGACAATTAGTTTTATAGATACTGATTAATTTTCAACATGTATAGAAAACTTAAGTTTAATTTTAAGCATATTATTTAAATACAAGAGTATCCAGTAGGAGAATAAATTTAGTATGTATAACTATCCTACAATTAAAGGGGGATAAAATGAACAAAGGAAAATTAATCTGTATATAGACAAGAAAGCAAAAAGAAAATAAAAAGCATAACAATAGAAAACACAAAAAAGTGATGGTAAAAAGACCATTTTGGACAAATATCAGTTATTACAATGAATAAAAATAACTTAAAAACTTACCTTAAAAGTTGGAGACTATCCAAATGGTTAAAAATAACCATACACATTAAACATTGAAATATATTCTACTTATTATAGGCATACCAAAAAAATTAGAAAAAAATTTGAAATTGAGCTCCACACAGAAGTATTACAGGTAAATTTCAACAAAAAGAAAGTTGAAATATTAATTTTCTTTAATGCTAATATAAGTATATAAGTATTAATTTTATATTAAGTGTTAATATAAAACAAAATGGAATTTAAGGTAAAAAGGATTAAATGGACAGCAAGTAAAATGGCAGCCCACTCTAGGATTCTTGCCTGGGAAATCTTGTGGACAGAGGAGCCTGGCTAGCCACAGTCCATGGGGTCACAAAAGAGTTGGACACGAATTAGTGATTAAGCAACAAAGAAATATTTATTTATTGATCACTAATAAAAATCCAACAAGAAAGTGTAATGGCTAGGAGTCTTTGTGCACCAAACAAAAAGCATTGGAATAAATATACTAAATCTGTTGGAAGTGCAAGAAGAAATTGTTCAAAACAGAGAAGAGCCTTCTCTCAGGAATCTCTGTTGCAATCACACGTTTCACTCTGAAAGCACAGAACTGTTTGAGCTCTGTGGTCAGCTCCACTTGATCATCTTCTTTGATCATCTTCTTCTGCTGCTCTTTCCTGTACTTTCACTAAATGCCTTTTCAAAACTCACATTTTAAGGCCTGTTTTTCAGGGTGCCTTCAAAGGTGCCGTAATCAAATGGACTCATTAGCTTTGTGATTTCTGAAAGATGCGTGTTAAGATTTTGCTGAGTGCTGATGGGAGGGAATTTGGATATCATTTTTCTGAAGGCAACAGTCTTTTCTGTCAGCAGTATGCCGTCTAATCCTTGAGTATGACTGTTGATTTCATGACATTTAGGATTAGATGCAACCTTACTGACTGTCTCATAGTCACTTCAGATCAAGACATGGTTGGCTTGCTAGGTTTTGGACTGTTATTAAATTCAGGCAACTCATATAACTTTTCTGGATCTCACTAACTTGTCTTTGAAATAAGAATAACTTTGCACAGTGGCAGTATCATAGCCAGTGGTGTTTATTCGAGGCGTGATTATTGCTAACTGAAATAAGAATATAGGGCTAAGATAGATAGTCCTTCAGGCTCTTTCTTTCTCTAAGGATTTATTTTCATATTATGCAATAGGTACTTCTATTTTTACCTAGTCTTTTTCTAAAATCCAACATTAACAAAAACGTTTCTGTGGTATATATTATAGAATATGGTATTCTGATTTTTCATCCTCTGACACCTGGCATTTTTTGGGAGAATAACAAACTGTTTTAGGGAGTGATAGTTTTTGCAAGCAATTGCAAGGACAGAGGCTGCCTGTACATTCCTCAGCTTTATTTGGAGTCCTCTTTGTGGGCATGCTGCGATTGATTCATGGGGTCGCAAAGAGTCGGATACGACTGAGCGGCTGAACTGAACTGAGCTGAACTTGTGGGTTTCTACAGTGCCGAGTCCATGGTTCACTCACTCACTCATCTGGAGCTCGGTTGTGTCTGACTCTCTGCATCACCATGAACTCTAGCTCCCCAGGCTCCTCTGTCCATTGGATTCTTTAGGCAAGAACACTGGAGCCGGTTGCCATTCTCTTCTCCAGGGGATCTTCCCCACCCAGGGATTGAACCCAGGTCTCCATGGTTAATGATGAGTAAATGTCTCCTGAGTAAAGAGCTTACGTAAAGCTCCTTATAAATGTGGCTTCTCCCTCATTTAGCTGCATTACAGGCTCTGAAGAGGAAGAAGAGGCTTGAGAAGCAGCTGACTCAGATTGATGGCACACTTTCCACCATTGAGTTCCAGAGAGAAGCCTTGGAAAACTCATATACCAACACGGAGGTGTTAAAGAACATGGGCCTTGCAGCTAAAGCTATGAAAGCCGTTCACGAGAACGTGTGAGTGACCGCCGTCTCCCTCTGAGTCTCACGTTCCCTCAGAGCGTTGGAACTCTGATGGCTTGGGCAGGGATGGGCTTACTCATCTGAGACTCTTTGACATGTTGGAATGGAATGCTCCCACAGAGAAAGAGCGGAAGTTTTAATATATTAGCAAAAGAAGAAAAGATCATGCGAAAATAAAGGTCATTCATTTTGCCTTTAATGTTTTCCAGGCTTCACTGTTCTCTGATACTCCACCTGCAAATATTTTCATCCTATAGTTTCAAAAAGGCTTAAGTGGTAACATCCGTGAGAGTATTAGAACTGTACAATTGTGGCTGTCAAACTTTGCAGAAATGAAGCTGCTCAGTCATGCCTGACTCTTTGCAACCCCAAAGACTGTAGCCTACCAGGCTCCTCCATCCCTGAAATTTTCCAGGCAAGAGTACTGGAGTGGGTTGCCATTTCCTTCTCCAGGGGAACTTCCCCTCCCAAGGTCAAACTTTGGGGGACTCAGAAATCACTACTAAAGAGAACCGAGATGCCCACACCCCTTTGAGAAAGCTTGGGACTGGGCCTTTTTGTTTTCAACCAAGGTCTCTGGGTGATTCTGATATTAACCAGTGTTCGAGAACCATTGGCATACAATATAATAGATACAAATGTGGATTTGGGGCAGGTTTTCTGGATTGTAATCCCAGATCCTGGCTGACTGTCCTTGGACAATAGTTTGTCTCTTCCTGATTCAGTTTCCTTGTCTGTAAGTTGAAGATAATAATCATACTTACCTCACGTGGTTCTTGTGACAGTTGATGAGAAACCAGATACACTGCCGTCAGGAGCTCCTGCGTAAAGTAAGCACTCAGCCATCAGTATTCAGAGCGGTAGTGGGGCTCGTGACTGTTTGCTTTTTATTTGCACAGAGAATCTAATCCTTTCCTGAGCTTAAATATGATGGTGAAGTTTGGGCCAAAGGTGTACAAGGGCAACAAGTGTCTGAGGGACTCGTGGAGAAGGTTCTGTGGATGGGAGAAGGGGGGGAGAGAGGCCGCGGTCAGTGAAGGCGGCTTTGCTGACATTTTCCTGTCCTGATAACCAGCTGACCATCAGCCGTCATTTTGACAGCTTCTGAGGGATCGTTAGATTCACTCTCAGAGTCACCACCCACTGTCGTTGCTGTGAGTTAGGTGCTAACTGTGTTCCAGAATCATAGCCCTTATCCCAGGCAGTTCAGCCTCATTTTCCCTGCGTGTCCCTTTTGGGAAGAATTTACTGCTGGGCCCACATTTTAGCTGTACATTTCACATATGATTTTTAAATACGTGATCCTACTATCTTTGTTATGAATATAAGAAGTGGAAATAAGGGGCGGTCAGAGGGCGGCTGGAGGAGGAACTGGCGGCCCCCGCCCGTGTCCTGCCTAGAGAATCCGGGGACAGAGGAGCCTGGCGGGCTGTGGTCCATGGGGTCGCAAAGAGGTGGACACACCTGAGCACCTTAGCACCCCACAGCGCGGCGCAGCAAGATGCCAAAGTTCTCTTTTTGATTACTGCATGAAATGCTGTCAAATATTCAGCTTTTCCTCTATGTGGAGTCTGGAAAACATGCAAAGCATTTAATTCCACTAGGAATGACAATGTCAGTGTTAGTGGCTCAGTAATGAGTAAGCTTGTCACCTCCCCGGTACCCATCAGCGTGGCCTGGGCTCAGAGCTGGAGGGATGATTTGGAGATGGGATGCAGACATGGCCGCCGGTCGTTCGGACCCAAGCCTGTGGGGCTGCAGGGCCCAGAGGGGCTCAGGCACCAGGAACTGGCTTGAGACCTGCCATCGGCCCTGGGTCTGTGATCCCTTTGCTGAAGCTGCTGATTCTTCTGAGGCCTTCACAGGCCTAACCCTGCTCTCATCCGTTGTCTCCCGGCCCATCAGCAGCCATGGGGAAGTTCTCAGGGAGTCAGAATCTCAGGACTACAAGGCATTCTGGAAAATAGATCTCTGGTCTCCAGAGTCCATCTTCTACAAAAAGCTGCTCTGATAGCGGCTTCTGGGTGCCACCCGAGCTTATCTCACTCAACGTGGTCCTTGATGACCCGTGGCGTTGCTTCCTGCAGAGTTAATACATAGCATGTATTTACCCGTTTCCTATGCCCTTCCACCCTGGAGAAGGAAATGGCAACCTGCCTGGGAAATCCCATGGACGAAGTCTGAGCCTGGTGGGCTACAGTCCATGGGGTCGCAAAGGGCTGGACACGACTTAGCACCTGAGCATGCCCTACCAGACAAACGTTCAAAATGGGTCCACAGATGTGCCCCCTAGTGACTCCCAAACGTAATGGCTCTCAGTTGAACTTACATAATTTAAAATATATGTGCATATACAGAATTATTAGTTTCTTGAAATGTAAATTCTTCAAGTTGATCAGTCCTACCATCAGGGACGTTTAGAATCCTACTGAAATAACCAAGAGTTTATGTTGAGTTGGCTCACTTTTCATGGGGGATTGTGTCTAAATTCATAATTTTAAAGTAAAATTCTACAATATTTCAACAAAACATTGTTTCCCAGGGATCTGAACAAAATAGACGATTTGATGCAAGAGATCACAGAGCAACAGGATATTGCCCAAGAAATCTCTGAAGCATTTTCTCAACGGGTTGGATTTGGCGATGACTTTGATGAGGTGGGTGTCACAGTGTGGAACGGAGCGCGTGCCCGCTGAGAAGGATAGCTCTTCCTGGGACTTCCCTGGAGGCCACTGGTCACGACTTCACATTCCAGAGCAGAGGGTGTGCGTTCCATCCCTGGTTGGATCCCACGTACTTCAGGGCCAAAAACCCAAGACGTAAAACAAGCAATATTGTAACAAACTCAATAAATACTTTAAAAGTAGTCCACCTCAAAAAAAAAAAAAAAATTCTTGAAAGAAAAGATAGCTTCCCACCATGTGAAGCGAGCAGGTTTTCTTACACATGTCCTTTAATATCACTAAAGAATAAATGATATCTGCTAGAAAAACACCTGTCTTAAGAGGGAAATGAAGTGTTGGCAGCTCTGATTTAAAGGAAAGATTAATATAGTTTGGCAAACAGCCCCCTAATTAAGTTCTCAGCTATTAGAAAAGCAGCATGTGATGACGTGAAGTCAGGGAGTGTTAATTGTCGACGGGTGCGGAAACAGCCCCATTACCCGAAATTAAGTGCTCACACATCTGGGCGAAGCAGAGCAGACTGTCACTCTGCACGGGACAGGCAGATCACGCTCCTGCTAAATCAGGGCTTAGGCTGCCTCTGGGTCTTACCCGGGCTATGAAGCAAACGTGGAGTGGCATTATTAACACACACATTCCATTGAGATTAATCAGTCCAGTAATAACAGACTATAATTATACTGGTGAAGTCTGCGCTGTGAATTTCAATTGTCCCCCTCAAAGCGCACACAAGGAGGACTGGCGCATGTTTTGAAACGTTTCAGATTAGCGGCCGAGACTCTGACTTCCTGCGTTCACGTACCGATGAACACAGCCCAGCTAGGAAGTCAGATGTAGTTCCATGGAGTCCGTGAAAGTGAGGATTGGGTGTCAGCCGCTCTTCTGTGTCTATACTTACTTTATTTCATCTCATTTTCCTCCATTCTCCTTTTTAAAAAAGATTGAGGGGCAGTTGATTTACCAGTCCTGTCTAGTTTCGGGCGTGCAGCAACGTGAGTCTGTTGTACATACACCTAACTATTTTCTCAGGTTCTTTTCTCTCATAGGTCATCATAAAACACTGGTAGAGTTCCCTGTACCGCGGTCCTTGTGGTCATCTGTCTCATTTATAACCCGAGTACATGGTAATCCAGACCCTCCTGTAACCCCCATCCCCACCCCCTCCGGTAACCACGCGCTTGTTTTCTGTGGCCGCGGCTCCGTTTCTTCAGCAGCTTTTTAAATGATGCAGGCCGCGGCTTGGAAAAGGGCGGCTTTCAGGCCACATCTTTCCCGAGTTCTGTTTTGGTTTGGCCCGTGGAGCAAGATGGTCTTTATGTGTTTAAACCACTGCGGGCAACCGCAGCAGCAGTGACAGTAGCCAACAGAAGGCCGCTCGACAGGGCCCGTCTGTGGTCTGCAGCGCCGGAGGCATCGCGGCGCGGCCCGGCCCGGCCCGGCCCGGCCCAGAAGCGCGCCTGCCGCGGGCTGGTGAGCATCCGGCGTCTTTCCGGCCGGCGGGCTGGAGGGCCCCGGGCTGGTGAGGACGCCCCGCGCTGCCACGCCCCGCTGAGCCCTGTGAGGCCCCTTCACTTTCGGACCCTCAGTTTTCTCATTTATGAAATGAACATGACGATCAGTAGGCTGTTCTGAAGTCCCTTAAATTCTAAAATTCTTTTATCAATGAATGAATAAGTGTTTGCTACCTGAAATCTGAAAGTGATGGAAATGATTATTTTGTGCTCGCGTATTTGTTACAGGAAACAGCGATCTTTTCAGTGTGTTAATGACCGTCAAGCCCTGTTGGCGACTCTGGGCATACATTCAGTGTAGGGCAGCGTGTTCTGCTATTACTACACTTGCTGTATTCATTCCTAACTGCTCTTTTAGCAGAAACAGGATGTCAGAATATTCATTCTGAAGGTATTTTATGCCTTCAGCCCCTGGAGAACTGTAAAGCCAGCAACTAGCCGGAGGCACTATTGCGCAGGGCCTCGAGCTGTACACTTTCATGCTTATTTCTCTTTTTGAGGTGGGTATAAGAGTCCTCAGACAGCTCGGCTCGCCCTGTGTCTGATACCTGCTGACTTGACCCAACGTCGTGCTTGGCTTCAAGATCGCCACTCTTGGCCTTAGTATTGTTACTCTCATTTTAAGATAGAATAATTATTTGTGAGCCTTTCTCCTGCATTCCAAAAAGCTCCTTAAATGTAGGGACTGTTGATTGGACTTTGTCTCCCGAGCCGAGTTCATGCCTGGCCTGGAGTGAGCTCTCGATAAATGTGTTCAGTGACAAATGAATAAATGAAGAGAACTCCTTGGTGGAATATGAGTGTCTTAGGTCATTGCTCGTGACAACGGCCTCAGAATTATAATGATGACAAGTTTAGTTTTGACTCCCAACCTCTCTCAGGGGGTTGGGCTCAACCTGAGGACTGTTGGAGCCAGTTAGACCTGAACTAGTCATCTCAAGCCATATCATTTCTGTCATAAGGTGGCTTTTACCCTCAAAGTCTCAAACTGGACTTGCTTTTCTAATGTTCTTGGGACAGAGTAATTTAAGATTAAGCCAGACTGCCTGGGACTATTGCTAACAGAAAGAAATACAATGTACCCACTTGGAGTTATTCTTAACTCAGACACACAGCATGGTTTTCATTGGCTCTGGTAATTTAACAAAGGAGCCATAGTATCTTTGATTCTTTTTATGTTTGGTATGTTAAGGTTTTGCTATATCTGTTTTATTTTCAGTAGCATTAGCCAAAATGAAAATATATATTTCCTCTAATTAAAGTTTCACAGATTCTGAATTCTTAACAGTAGAACATAAAAGTTACATTGCAAAAATAACAGGCAAAGTATAAATTTTCTAGAAGCTCTGGAGGTTATATATTCAGCTAGCACAAATTACTTTAAAAAAATGTTGACTGAAGTATTATAAGATTAGCTACAACAAATTTGCACAGCCCCAAATATTCATATTTTAATTATTGCTCAGTGTTGCAAAAAAGACTTAGTCTTAAAATAAATATTCCATTTCACTGGATTCTCACATATCAATTGGGTAGCAGATGTTTTTGTTATTGTGTTTGAGGAAACCCACGTCTTGAAACGTTAACTCCATAATTCTTTCCTTCTCCTATGTTCAGGATGAGCTGATGGCAGAACTTGAAGAACTGGAGCAGGAAGAATTAAATAAGAAGATGACAAATATCCGACTTCCGAATGCACCTTCCTCCTCACTCCCAGCTCAGCCGGACAGAGGGTCGGGCAGGATGCCCGGCGCATCCTCGGCACACCGCTCTCGAGCAGGTCTGTGCCTCACCCCAGCCCCCGTGGTCAAATACTGACCTGAAATCATGGCCAGGCCCATCTCAGGAGGACCTCTCCTGTAGACTTCCCAGGCGGTCTAGTGGTTCATACTCGATGCTTCCACTGCAGGGTGTGGGTTTGATTCCTGGTCAGGGAAGTAAGATTCCTCAGGCCCTGCACAGCCAAGAAAAAAGAAACTCTCAAGAGCAGTGAGCATGCCTGGGCTTCCAGGTGGCGCTAGTGGTAAAGAGCCGGCCTGCTGTGCAGGAGATGGAAGAGACGCAGGTTTGTCCCCGGGCCGGGAAGATCCCCTGGAGGAGGGCATGGCAGCCCACTCCAGTGTTCCTGCCTGCAGAGTCCCATGGACACAGGAGCTGGGTCTGTGGGGTCGCAAAGAGTCGGACACGACTGAAGCGACTTAGCATACGTCTCTTCAGCACTTATTTTCCATTTCAGAAACATACACCTTTTAATGAATAATTCTAATTTGTTTTCTGTGCTGAAGGTGTGAATGTCACCAGTGACTGATTTTTATCCTTTTTTTGTTGTTGTTGTTGTTCCAGCATCTTCTAGGAGGACAGAAGGAGAGGATGATGACATCCAACATTTGGCAGCTTGGGCTACTTAGAACGGAAGTTTTGGACACAGCTGTACATAAGACACGAAGATGTTTTGCCAAATACAGAAGCTAACACAGATTGTCTTCTATTTATACTGGATGAATGATTGTCTTTTAAGCCTCATAGGTAAAGTTAAAGGAGTCATGTGTAGATTTGGGACCCCTAAGATGAAAAGGGACTTCCCAGTAGCATCTTGGAGGGTCTCTTCCTCCCGACAGGAGGGACCATTCTACCTTCTTCCCTGCTGCATTTCCAGTCCTGGCATGTAGTTGGCACTCTCTATGTATTTGTTGAAAGGAAACTGAATCCTATTAACATGTGAAACATATAATCAACTATAAGCCACTTCAGAGTGACGTCTTCTGAACTTTCCTCCCTGTGTGAAGGCAGGTTTGCAGTGAGTGTCCATGTTAGGAGATTTGTAGCCCAGGGTAAAATGTACAAGAAATACAACTTTTCATAGGAGAGGCTTCTTGTAAAGAAGTCTTGTGTGAGTTTACACATAAATAGTTTCATTGAGTTTTGCAATTTAAAATCTTAAAGAAGTTTTAATTGACATTTATTATGCCAATTAAGCTTGGAATGGGGCAATGGTTGCATTTCCCCAAATGTCTGAAAGCGCTAACAGCTTCCACTGCTAAGCGAGACTCTCCTGGGTGTCGTTTAGCCACTTAGGGAGCTGCATTACCGTTCCTAGGCTATTGTGATGTTATTATGGCTTCAGTGTGCTAATGTGTGTATTCATTCTTTTCTGTTTTGGGCTCTCTCGTACATTTATTTACAATTTGTGTCATATTCTTTGTAAATACATAAAAATATAGGCAATTAAAAATATATCTTAGATAAAATTTGGTCATAATGATTTTTAAATGGGAAGTAAAATTCAGAATTATGTGTTGCCCATAATGTATCATGGGCCATAAAATGACAAATGTCATTATAGAAAATGGTCTAGCAATTCCCAACATTAGCTCAGGGAATACAAGCTCCAGTGGAATGGAAACAACACTAGACTTGGAGGAAGGCGTTCTGGATCCTGTTTCCCGCTCTGCCACGAACACAGTACAGCTAGGCAAGCCGTAAGCTCAGTCTGTGTTTTTGCACTGAGAAATCTAAGGGCTGGACTTGATGCGGCTGACGGTTCCGTCCTGCCACAGGCCTTTTGCGTATGAAGTCCTTCTTAGCAGTCTTTCTACCCCCCACAACACAGATACCACACCTTACTTAGTTCTTCAATCTCAGTTAAAACGTCCTTTGTTTTGGGAAATATTTCGCTGATTGCAGACTAACTCAGGTCTTCCTTCTAAATGCTTCCATAGCCGTCTGCTTTCTCCCCTGTCGCCCATCACGGTTTATGTTGCATGTTTCCTTCAATGATCACTCTTACTGCTTTTCCTCTCCTTTGCTGCTGTGCGTCAGTCCCTCAGTCGTGCCGACTCTCTGCAATCCCACGGTCCGTCTCGTGGGGTTCTCGTGGCAGGAACACCAGCGTGGCCCGTTCCCTCCTCCGGTGGGCCGCGTTTCGTCAGAACTCGAGTACCACCCGTCCGACTCGGGTGGCGTGATCTGCACGGCTCTTAGCGTCACTGAGCTCCTCAGGGCCCTCTGCCACGACGAGGCGGCGATCCACAAAGGGGCTCCTCCTTGCTGCATGTGCTGCTTGGAGGGCAGGCACCGGGTCTCCGCCCATTCAGTCCAACCGTGATCTCTGCACAGCCTCTCTCATGCAGCTGTCATTTAATAAAGGGTTATCAATATTACATGGAAGACTATTTTTACCTCTTTGGGTCATGATAGAATAACAGGAACTGGATTTACCTTCTTCTGTCACATAACTGGAAAGCTGGCCGGAATATATGAAGCAGCGGTTTTCAGACATTGGACAGAAGGCAGCAGAGAGGAGGCAGACAGATTAAAGGCAGACTTGTGGTTCCTGCTCGCGGCCTCACGGAGCCTGGGGGGCTTACCAAGGGAGGAAATCCAAGGGGGAGGCTTCTGGAAAGGAGGTTGCTTCACAGAGAGGGGGCGAGCGTGCTGGAGATCCGCAGAGCGGCCCCTTCAAAGTTTCGGCTCAGAACTGGTCTGTATACACGTCTGAGGAAGTGACTGTCACAGGAGGGACCACTGGAAAGAAGCAAGCAGGTCAGTCCCCGAGAGCTCACCCAGGGCAGGGGAACGGGTCTCCATCAGCCACGGGGAAGACCTACCAAAGGGTATCAGATTGAGTCCTTGGAAGGATATTGCCTCATTAGTGAGGTCAAATTATGCCCAGGCTAAAGGCTGTTCTAGGTCCACCCTAAAAAGCTTAAAAGTGAAAGGGTTAGTCACTCAGCGGTGTCTGACTCTGTGACCCCATGAACTGTAGCCCCAGGCTCCTCCATCCGTGGGATTCTCCAGGCAAGAATACCGGAGTGGTTAGCCATTCACTTCCTCAGGGGATCTTACCGACCTGGGGATCAAACCCAAGTCTTCCGCATTGCGGGCAGATTCTTTACTGTCTAAGCTACCAGGGAAGCGCCACAGAAAGGTTAAAAGCCAGTTTCAAAAGGATGAAACAATTCTAAGTAACTTCACTGCATCCCAGAGCAAAACCCTCAGTGCTTAAAGGACTATAAAAGCTAATAAGTAATAACAACAGAACAATTAAAACTGGCACTCAGCAGATAACATCCCCAAAGTCTGGCACCCATTGAGAAAATTTCAGGCATGCAAAGAAGCAGGAAAATACAACCCATACCCAGGAGAAAAGTCACACAATAGGAACGGACTCAGAAGTGACACAGATGATGGAATTTAAAGGCAAGGGATAGTAAAACAGCTACTAAAAATATATTCTTCATAAAACTGCTACAGTAAATATACTCCATATGTTTGAAAAAGAAGAGACAAACATGATCACAACGAAGAGAGAAATGGCAGATATAATAAAAAAGACGCAAACTGAAATTCTAGAGATGAAAAATATCAGAAATGAAAATATAGAAGATGGTAGGTGGGAGTAACGTCAGATTAGACACTGCAGAGGGAAAGGTTAGTAAACTTAGAGACATAGCAACAGAAATCACCCTAAATAAAATGCTAAAGAAAAAAATGGAAAAAATAAAGCGAGAATAAGCTTTGAGACCACACTAAGCTGTCTAACATGCGGGTTATTGAAGTCCGGAATTTTGGTGGTGGACTGGATGAATTTTGGGGGGAGGGGGCCTGTTTGGGGTAGGGAATGGAATAGGATAGAAAAAAACTGTGGTAGAAATAATGGCTGAGAAATTTCCAAGCTTGCTGAAAACAGTAAGTCTACAGTTCAGTGAGGCTTGTGTGCATGCGCACTGAGTCACTGCAGTCGTGTCCGACTCTTGTGACCCCGTGGACTGTGCCCGCTGGGCTCCTCCGTCCGTGGGATTCTGGAGGCAAGAATACTGCAGTGGGTTGTCATTTCCTCCGCCAGGGGATCCTCCCAACCCAGAGACCGAAAGAGGGTCTCCAGCACCTCCCGGATTGGCAGGAAGATTCTTTACCACTGAGCCATTTGGGAAGCCCTACACAGAACAAGTATTTCTAATTAAAATTTGCATCTGAATTGAGATGTGCTCCGAGTGTAAAACATATATTGGATTTCAAAGACTGAGTATAAAAAGAATGTAGAATATCTTATTAATACCTTTATATAGAGTTTATGTTGAAATAGTTTTAAATGTATTAAGTAAAATATATTATTAAAATTAATTTCAGCTGTTTCTTTTCACCAATTTAAAATGTGGCTACTTGGAAATTAAAAATTACATATGTGGTTCACATTATATTTCTATTGGTTAGCCTTGGGCAAGAAGACCAGTTTCTCATTGTCAATGAATTCACAGGTAGATTAGTACTAAAATGCCTGTGTTCAAAATGAAACAAGTTTTGTACAAGGTGACCGCTTATTCTGAAAAGAAACAAAATACATTGAAAAAAAAAGCATAATGTTGCCCCTCTGTTGACAATTAGGAAGGAGTGAAAGAAATGAGAGAAAAGGTATAAAAGTAAATCATCCTTAGACTGAAGAGGTATTGAATAAAGGTACTAATCAGTCAGCTAAATATGTTTCCAGCAAGGCATCTTAGAATGGAAAAACTTCTGTTTGGAAGTTACAAAGTCTGGGATGTTTGCTAAGAACTGGTCTCACGGCAACTCAGTGGTACCTCAGGGGTGGATCTCCATTTGGTCAGGGCTGTTTTGTATTTTTAAATAAAGTGTTTTCCAATATATCACTCAGGTTTTTCTCCTTCTTTTTGGTTATAAGAAACACTCGATGGCTCAGTGGTAAAGGGTCCACCCGCCAGTGCAGGAGACAGGTTGGATCCATGGGTCGGGAAGACCCCCTGCAGGTGGGCATGGCAGCCCACTCCAGTGTTCTTGCCCGGACAATCCCATGGACAGAGGAGCCTGGAGGGCCACAGTCCACGGGGTCGCAGAGTCAGACCCAACTGGAGCAACTGAGCCTGCATGCATGCAACACGTTCAGCATAACTTAAGACTTTTTAGAAGTGATCTGGACAGTTCCCATAATCAAAGAAAATGCTGGAAGTGCAGATCAGAGGAAGTTAGGAGCCAGAGACTCTGGAGCTCAGACTAAGGGACTCCATCTTCTCAGTCCCCTACATCAAGGAAAGGTGAGCTGTGGCCGTTCCGAAGAAGCTGTTATTCCGTTCAGGATCAAATTTCAAAGCCAGAATATTTAACTGGCCAAGCTCCCTGGATGCTCTTGAGCTGAGAAGCAGGAAGGGAGGTTTGTAAAGCGTAATCAAGGTTCTCTTCCCTGAAGACGACGGAATGGCTGTTGGCCTTCTCAGTCTAAAATACCACCTCGAACAGCAAATGCCCACGCGCCCACTGAGAATGGTTAAGTTTGAACTGCAGCATTGCCTCCTTCTTGGCAAACACTGAGTCTGAGCACTGATTTATTTCGTAGAAACTGGAGTAGTAGATACTTTACACACCGCAATCGTATATGTCTTACTAAAACAAACAGAATCGTCTGTTAAAGTTAGGAGTCCAAGCAAGAAGGAAGAAAAAGAGAAAGGAAAACTTCCAGAGAAGCTAGGACCAATAAGGACACCTTGGTAGCATTACATTATAGCCCAGTGGAACCAACCTATGAACTGCTGGTCAAAGTCTAGTTCATGTCTCTACTTCTTTTCGTTTCTTCAGTTTAAGAGGCATACTGATGTTTCTGCTGGAGAAAGTATTTCTTATTCAGCTGCTAAGTAATGGCTGACTCTTTTTGACTTGGACTTGGCACGCCAGGCTCCTCTGTCCTCCACTACCTTCCAGAGTTTGCTCAAATTCATGACCATTGAGTAGGTGATGCCATACAACCATCTCCTCCTGCCTTCAATCTTGCCCAGCATTAGGATCTTTTCTAATAAGTCACTCTTTCCAACAGGCCAATGTATTGAAGCTTCAGCTTTAGCTTCCAATGAATATTCAGGGTTGATTTCTTTTAGGATTGAATGGTTTGATCTCCTTGCTGTCCAAGGGACTCTCAAGAGCCTTCTCCTGTACATCAGTTTGAAAGCATCAGTTCTTCAGCATTCAGCCTTCTAATTTATGGTCCAACTCTCACATCCATACAAGACTAATGGAAAAACCATTGTTTTGACTATAGGGATCTTTTTCAGTAAAGTAATGTGTCTGCTTTTTAATATGCTGTCCAGGTTTGTCATAGCTCTCCAAGGAACAAGTGTCTTTTAATTTCATTGCTACAGTTACCATCTGCAATGATTTTGGAGCTCAAGAAAATAGTCTGTCACTGCTTCCACTTTTTCCCGTTCTGTTTGCTATTAAGTGATGGGACTGGATGCCATGATCTTAGTTTTTTGAATGTTGAGTTGCAAGCCAGCTTTTTCACTCTCCTCTTTCACCTTCATCAAGAGGCTCTGTAGTTCATTACAGTGGTATCACTTGCACTCATGGTTGTTGACGTTTCTCTGGGAAATCTTAATTCCAGCCTGTGATTCATGCAACTTGGCATTCTGCAGGATGCATTCTGCATATAACGGGCTTCTCAGATGGCTCAGCGGCTAAGAATCGGCCTGCAGTGCACGAGTGGTAGGAGTCTCAGGTTCGATCCCTGGGCCGGGAAGATCCCCTGGAGGACAGCATGACAAGCCGCTCCAGCGCTCCTGCCTGAGGAACCCCACGGGCAGAGGAGCCTGGTGGCTACAGTCCCCGGGGTCGCACAGAGTAGGACGCGACTGAGTGGCTTAGCACGCACTCCGCATATAAAATAAATAAGCAGGTGACAATATACATCCTTGTCATTCTCCTTTCCCAATTTGGAACCAGTCAGCCGCTCCATTTCTGGTTCTAACCATTGCTTCTTGATCCACATATAGTTTTCTCAGGAGACAAGTAAGGTGGTTGGGTATTCCCCTCTCTTCAAGAATTTTCCAGTTTGCTGTGATCCACAGTATTTCTTAAATTAGCTAAAATACTCCAACTTCAAATTTACTTCATTTGTTTCCTGGCTGGCCAGAAGTTTTATTGCATTTTATACGAGACCTTGGAGCTATTGTTTTGGAAAAAGAAGACAGTGTATATTGACGGAGTACAGACAGGGCAAAACAGTAAAACTGCTATTCAGAAGAGAGGTGTTCAAACACTGAGCAAGTAGGCAATGCCTCTGATTGTGAATCCTTCTCCTGAACAGTTCTGATATTCACAGGCTACTGAAGGCTGTCTATACACTATTACTTATGCTATCAGGAGGGTTAAATGTTCCTTTTCAGCATCCAGAAAGTCTCCAATTCAGACTTCTCTGTGAAGCACCGAAAGGGTGACATGTGGGTGGCGTGTGGCATGCTTTTATGTGATATGTTTATATATCTGAAATGTGTCTAAGTGGATCATATATGCTCATGTACAAATTATACACGTGTGTTAAGACACATATAGCTGCAGTCGTGTCTGACTCTTTGAAACCCCGTGGACTGCAGCCCACCAGGCTCCCCTGTCCATGGGATTCCCCAGGCAAGAACACTGGAGCGGGTCACCTTCTCCATCAGTCACACTCACTCTCTATATTAATACAGTGTGTGTGTCCTGGACTCTTTGGAAAGTCTGCAGCTCCTCACCCTCCACAATCCTCCTGTGCTCCCTCAGTCCAAGCTCTTGCATCTTTTTCTCTTTGGAGGGCTCAGTCTTCTTCCTGACTCATAAATGTGAATCTTTCCCAGATTTTTAATAATTCAGTTCTTTGCTCTCTTTTGTCTATACTATTCGTAGGTATCATTTTAAGTGGTAGCTTCAACTATCGTTTCTATGAGAGAATGACTTAAATTGCTCATATAAATTTATTCATTCAATCACCTGGTATTTACTAGACACTGTCCTCTGAGCTCTGAGTCAGCATGGGGATTAAAGCTGAAGCAGTCCTGCAGTCACAGTCCAGCTGTGACCTCTATCCCAAGCGCTAGTCACCTAGAGGCTAGAGGTTCACTTGAGTTTTCCTGGCGTCACTTCCATATCGACATCTTTGTCTCAGAGTCTACTTTGTCTGGTGTCTGTATTAGCTACTCTTCTCGGCTCTTTTTTGATTACATTTTGCATCGAGTATCTTTTCCCATCTTTTTATTCTCAATCTATATTTGTGCTTGAATCTACCGTGAGTCTTTTGTAGATAGCATAAAATTAGATATATATATTTTTTAATCCATTCCCCAATCTCTGCCTTTTAGTTGGAGAGGTTAATCATTCATATGTAATGTGTCTACTGTATTTGCCATTTGGTGCTTGTTTTCTATAATTTATGTCTTATGTCTTTTTCCCCTTAATTTTCCATTACTTCCTTCTTTCAAAAAGTCAATAAACAGCTAGCAAATAAATACATTCTAGTGCACTATTTTAATTCTCTTGCAGCTTCTTTCACTATGTAATTTATTTTCTCAGTGCTTTTCCTTGGGGATTACAAATAACACTTTAATTATAACAAACTAGTTTAAATTAATACAAACAACTTCAATATTATATAAAACTCTGCTTCTATCTATCTCCTACCCCGCTTTATAGTGCATAAACTACATCTTCAGGCATGTGTGCCTGTAAACACAGACTTAGAGTGATTACACTTGTCTTTTAAATAAAATGGGAAAAAGAGGAGTCACAGCTGGAAATACTCACACTGGCTGCTATTTGCCTGTGCAGGCGCCTTTCCTGCTGCTCTTTATTCTTTGTGTTGGTGCAGATTACTCTCTGGTGTCCTTTCAGTACTGCTTGAAGGCCTCCTTTTCGTATTTCTTGTGAGGCAGCTCTGCTAACAATGAATTCTTTCAGTTTTTCTTTATTAGGGAGTTCTTAATTTCTCCTCCATTTTTTTTAAAGAATAGTTTTGCTAGTTAAAAATTTTGGGTAACAATTTTTTTCTCCTAAACATTTGAATATGCTACTTTCTTCTGGGCACCACGGTTTTTTATGAGAAAACAGCTGTTAATCTTATGGAGGATTCTTTATATGTGATGAGTCTCTTATGTCTTGATACTTTAAAGATTCTTTGTCTTTTGACAATTTGATTAAAATGTATGTAGACGTTTTGAGTTTTTCCAACTTGAGTTTCCTTGAGCTTCTTGGATTTGTTGATTCATATCTTTCATCAAAGTTGGGAAGTATTTGTCATTAGTTTTCCAAATATTCTTTCTGCCCCTTCCTCTTCCTCTCTTTCTCTTTACCTGGGCACCCAATTACACATGTTACTTTGCTTGCTGGCCTCACACAGGTCTCTTATGCTCTGTTCATTTCTTTCCCCATTTTTTTTTTTCTTTTCAGACCAGATAATCTTAATTGGTCTGTCTTCAAGTCCACTGATTCCTTCTCTCTGCCTGCTTGTTTGTTGCTGATTTCCTCTAGTGAATTTTCATTTCAGTTATTATATTGTGTTTTTCAACTTCAGAATTTCCATTTAGGTCTTTTTTCATGAAATCTCTCTCTTTGTTGCTATTTCCTATTGGTGAGAAATTATTCTCATGACTTCCTCTAGTGTTTTAGAAATGGTTTGTTTTAGCTGTTTGAAGATATTTTCCATAGCCAGTTTAAACTATCTGTCTAAAAGCCCAGCAGCTGGTTTGTTTGGGGACAGTGTCTACTGACTGCTCTCCCCTTGTGGTTGGAGCGCACTGTCTTATTTGAGTGTGTCATACTGCTTTGCTGTTGTTGGAAACAGGGCATTCTGATCTCATACATGTGACTATTATAATCCTTCCCGCAGTGCTTGTTGTTTCTTGAACGTGTTTGCTTGCTTACTTTTCCGAACTCAGCTTTTTTGGTCTGTAGTCTCTGCTGTGTGTGTCCAGTGAAGTCTCATCAGTTAATAATTGAACACAGATTTCCTTAAGTACTTGGAACCAAAATATGTTGTATAAAACAAAATATCCTGCACAAAGTGGTGTGCAGTGCTCTCTGTGCCTTTAATGAAAGCAGAACCACAGTCCACGTGGTTTGCTAACATTTCAGCAAGACTCCTGTTTCCTTGAGTGAGACATTTGCACAGTCTGCACCGCATGGGAAATAAGGTTCATATTTACCTTCTGCGTTCCCCAGATTATTCATTTTTTCATATATTCTTGCACCAAAGACTACTTAATGATAGATATTGTGAGTTTAAGCAAGACACAGATCCTGCTCTTAGGTAGGTCACAGTCCAGCTCTGTGACCTTGGGAAAGTTTCTAGCTTCTCTGAGGCTGAAATACCTTTATGATATAATAGGAAGACTGTCTCCTTGACATCACTGGATTATCATGTGAATTAAATGGGAATATATATGTAAAACTGGTACAGTACCTGGTACAAAATTAACGCTTAATAATTACTTTCTTCCTCCTCTTGCCAATTTTCAAAGCAACAGAGGCAATTTAGGTAACACTTGTCACCATCTGTCATGTGTTAATTCCATGCCAACTGAGTGCAAAAGGTCTTATTCAGTATTTCACTAGTTTGTAAAACATGGCTTTGAATTAGATATTAATTAATTAATATATGTAGTCATTAATAAATCTGAAAGTGGCTCAAAAAGATGAAACAACTTTCTGAGGTCATACAATTGCTAATTAGGATGAAGAATTTGAAATCAAGTTTCCTTGGTGGCTCAGATGGTAAAGAATCTTCCTGTAATGTAGGAGATGTGGGTTCCATCCCTGGGTCGGGAAGATCCCCTGGAGAAGGGATGGCAACCCACTCCAGCGTTCTTGCCTGGGAAACCTCCTGGACAGAGGAGCCTGTCAGACTACAGTCCACAGGGCTGCAAAGACTTGGCTACAACTGAGAGACTAACGCTTTCACTTAGTTCAATACCTGTATCCTTAATGTCTTCCCTGTATTTCTGCTGATACAAGTGCTTCCTCACAAGATGACAAGGGCATAAAATCCTTAAAAAAAAAAGTTCCAGACAAGTAGAACCTAAGAAAAGACCGTTGTTTGTCGTTCCTTGGCTGTAGAGGGCAGCAGAGGTCCAGACTGAGAAAAAAGGGCCAGGCGTCCTACTAGTATATCTCCCCGAAGGTTATTTTGTCCACAAAGTGTCAGACATGACTTAGCAACTGAACAAGAAGAAGAAGAAGATTATTTTACTTTGGACAGCGCAAAATAACAAAATTACATAAGCCTAAACCTGTATCAGAAGCTCCTGGGAAACTGGGTCAGGTTGGTTGCATTTCTAATATTAATTATTTTTCTGACAGTTTTTATTTTAATGAACATGTATGCTTTTTGCAGAGAAAGAAAGCAAACTTTAGCTGAGAAGAGTGACTCTCCCGAGTCCCTGTTGGAAAAGGTAGCCCTTCTGTAGTTCTTGGTCAAGATCGACAAGTTCAAGATCAGGTTTTCCAACAAAGGCTCAAAGGCATGTGAGTTGCTTTCGCCCTTCTTTCCTGAAGATGCCTGTGGGCAGGATCTGGGGCACGGAGCCGTCTCCATGGCTTCTGGCGACTGCAGCGCCTGAAGTCACTCAGCACCGGTTACAACGTGCACGACAGGACGCGTGTGACGCGCACGCCCTCCAGGCCCAGGGTCAGTGCTCGGGACTTCTCTCTCCTTCTCTTAAAACATTCTGTTCTCAACGCCTTTAAATATATTTAGTTAATACCATCAAGAAGACTTGGATCAGCCTTGTTATTTAAGCAGGAGGAATGTAATTGCTAAATGTTTGAGTTTCTGAAAACATTGATAAAGAAAACAAAGTCTAACATTAGAGGGTTTGGGTATTGCTTGAAGCAACTAAATGACCACTTCTGACCTGATCCTACGTCATGAGTTTAGAAGATCATTTGCCTGCCCCCTCGAGGCAGCAGACTTCATTGTGAGGTTTCCGGGCGAGAACTGTCAACAAATGAGCCTAAGCAACCAAGCCAGAACACAGAGCGAAGGGTGACTGACAGATACTGGTTGAGAACCTGCGCTGAGTACCGGGGATACAAAGAAAAGAAAGGCCTGCTTATCACAGGAGGGGCTGCAGTCCAGGGAGCCACAAGCAGAGCGCTGCGGTGGGCCCCGGGGTCCATCAGCTACTGGCTGCCGGACTCCTGGCAAGGCTCCCTGGGAAGCTGACTCTGAGACAGAAAAGAAAACAGGAAGCTGAATAAGGCTGACTTTCTGGCATCAGTGCCCCAGGGAGGGATTAGACAGAGAGCTGAGGGGCAGTGCGGTCTCACGGGAGGCCTTGCTGACTCCACGAGGGCACCAGGAAGCGGCGCCTGAGTGCGGGCGACCCCGCGGTGCTCACTCGGAGTGCGGCTGCCTGCCAGAGGGCACGGTCCTGGGGTGAGGAGGGCCACAGGCAGCGCTGCCAGGAGGCGAGCCCGTCAGTCCTCTGCTGGAGGGGATTCAGAAGTTACCTTACCGCTTCCACCGCAGTGACCTTCCATCACTGAACTTTGTTGATCTTTATTTTCTTCATGTGTCAGATAAGTATTGAAGATATCTTTACAGGGTCAAAATTAGGATTAAATATAACAATACAGGCAACAACCTCCATGTTGTGCCTGGCACATGAGACATTGGAAAAATTCTCCATTGTCATCTTGCTCACAGCTTCTCTAACGGATACAACAACCACTCTGGAGGGCACTAGGTTTTCAGAAACGGGTAAGCACAGTTCCGTGCCCTCAAGAAGTCTGATCAGGGGAGGCTGGCATACCCAAGTCAGTCCAGTATGATATGCAAGGGACCCAGTGTTGCTTGGCTGCCTTGGGCTGGCCTTCCGGACCAGCTGTTGCCTGGTTGAGAGCTGAAGGGTCTGGTCTGTGCTGCTGATGGGTAAAGTGAAAGAGAACGCTGGGCTCCAGGGGGTCCGGCGCACCAGGAAGGGAAGGTGAGAGACGGCGGGGTGGGGGGTGGGATGAGGCTCCTGGGAGCGGGTGCTAAAGGCCTCAGATGTCCTACGGGAGGGTTTGGGTTATGCGGAAGGTACTGGGAAGGCAAGGGAAGATTTTTAAGTGCTGATCAACTTGTGGTTTACAAAGTCCAGTCCAGTTCAGTTCAGTTCAGTCGCTCAGCCGTGTCCGACTCTTTGCGACCCCATGAATCACAGCACGCCAGACCTAGTTCACTCAGATTCACATCCATCGAGTCAGTGATGCCGTCCATCCTCTGTTGACCCCTTCTCCTCCTGCCCCCAATCCCTCCCAGCATCAGAGTCTTTTCCAATGAGTCAACTCTTCGCATGAGGTGGCCAAAGTACTGGAGTTTCAGCTTTAGCATCATTCCTTCCAAAGAAATCCCAGGGCTGATCTCCTTCAGAATGGACTGGTTGGATCTCCTTGCAGTCCAAGTGACTCTCAAGAGTCTTCTCCAACACCACAGTTCAAAAGCTTCAATTCTTTGGCACTCACAAAGTCCAGCCTGTCACAAAAACAGAGACACAACTGGAGAGGGCCAGAGTGAACAGAGACCCACCGGGGGCTTCGTGAACTGAGCGCAGGGCAGTGGGGTTTGGAAGCGGAGGGAGGTCAGGAGGGACTGAAGAGTCAGATACGCTCACCTTCCTATTCGAGGGGCTCGGCGGACGCGGGGACCCTTTCCTGGGGGAGAGGGTACCCGGAGGCAGGCGGACCCGGGGGTGGGGCGGAGACTGGTGTGGGCAAAAGTCAGTTTTCTGTTCCTACCTTGTGAAGGTAACAATTCACCAAAAATTCTACAGTAAATGAAATACCTCCTCTCTTGCTCTTGGAGGTCTGGATGGGATGGTAGTCCAGTTTTCTCAGATGAGACAGTCACTCAAGAGACGCCTTCTGGACTTCACCTCCTTTTGGTCAGGCAGACCCTGGAACAGCAGCCCGGCCCAGACCGCGGACCTAAGCTCGAGGCCTCCATCGGGTAGCCATGATGCTACCCGGGGCCGCGGGAGCCCCGCCCACTGGCGCCCCGCCCACCAGGCGCCCCGCCCACCGGCGCCCCTCCCGCCAGCGGCCCTCCCACCTCAGCCCCTCCCACCCCCGCCTCCACCCGCTGTCCCTCCCACTGCCCCCTTACCCGCGCCCCTCCTACCAGGCGGCCCTCCTAGCTCATCGCCAAGGCCAAGAGGAGCCGCTGGCTAAACTTGGCCAGAAGCTGCTCCTTTCCTGAAAAAATGCTGTTTGAATTTTACTCATCGAAACTTTAGAACGGATACCTGCTTCTTTATAACCTAGGCAACAAGGCTGGCCGTATGGTTTAACTGAGCCTGAAAGTCGGCCGTCTTTGAGACCCTCTTTTGTTTCGTCTCACGCTCCGACTTGTGCACCAGTGAGGCGAGGCGGCCGGTGACCACCCCAAGTTTGCTGTGAGAGCCCTGGGGGCTCCTCCCCAGCACAGGGGCCTGTGACTGCGCTCCCTGGGGGTCGCCCGGGCTGACTGCTTCTGAAGGAACTGATCGGAGCCAACGTGCTTGCTCCGCCATGCGAGAGGCTCCAGTGACTTCTCCAGCAGGCGGCTCCCAGGGGCGCGGCTTTCACGGCTCAGGGGCAGAGAGGAATCAGGACGGCATGACTGCAGCAGCAGTTGAGGGCTCAATATTTCCGTAAATTCAGAGCCACAGCGCTCCTTAGCTGCGAGCTTCCAGCCTCGGAATGGGCAGCGATTCTCAAAGCCATCAGGAAGGAGGATAGAATGCATGCATCCAGGCTGAGGCTGGAAGTTATTGACCTTGCTTACCGACACTGAGCTCCCCAGGGGGCGCTAGTGGTGAAGAACCCGCCTCCCAAGGCAGGAGAGTAAGAGACGCAGCTTCCATTCCTGAGTCCGCAAGATCCCCTGGAGGACGGGATGGCGCCCCACTCCAGTGTTCTTGCCTGGAGAATCCCATGGACAGAGGAGCCTGGTGGGCTACAGTCCCTGGGGTCGCAAAGGGCCGGACAGGACTGGAACAACTTAGCGCGCACGCACTCACACTTACTGGTATTAAAATGTGACGCGTGAAACCCAAGGAAGAGGGAATATATGTATACATGTGGCTGATTGACTTTTCTGCACAGCAGAAACTAACACAACATTGTAAAGCAACTACACTCCAATTAAAAAGAATAAAATGTGCTGCATGAAATACAGATCAGTTCAGTTCAGTCGCTCAGTCGTGTCCGACTCTTTGCCACACCATGAATCGCAGCACACCAGGCCTCCCTGTCCATCACCGTCTCCCGGAGTTCACTCAGACTCACGTCCATCAAGTCAGTGATGCCATCCAGCCATCTCATACTGGGTCGTCCCCTTCTCCTCCTGCCCCCAATCCCTCCCAGCATCAGAGTCTTTTCCAATGAGTCAGCTCTTCGCATGAGGTGGCCAAAGACTGGAGCTTCAGCTTTAGCATCATTCTCTCCAAAGAAATCCCAGGGTTGATCTCCTTCAGAATGGACTGGTTGGATCTCCTTGCAGTCCAAGGGACTCTCCAGAGTCTTCTCCAACACCACACTTCAAAAGCATCAATTCTTCGGTGCTCAGCCTTCTTCACAGTCCAACTCTCACATCCATACATGACCACAGGAAAAACCATAGCCTTGACTAGATGGACCTTTGTTGGCAAAGTAATGTCTCTGCTTTTGAATATACTATCTAGGTTGGTCATAACTTCTCTTCCAAGGAGTAAGCGTCTTTTAATTTCATGGCTGCAGTCACCATCTGCAGTGATTTTGGAGCCCCCCAAAATAAAGTCTGACACTGTTTCCACTGTTTCCCCATCTATTTCCCGTGAAGTGATGGGACCAGATGCCATGATCTTCGTTTTCTGAATGTTGAGCTTTAAGCCAACTTTTTCGCTCTCCTCTTTTACTCTCATCAAGAGGCTTTTTAGCTCCTCTTCAATTTTTGCCATAAGGGTGGTGTCATCTGCATATCTGAGGTTATTGATATTTCTCCCAGCAGTCTTGATTCCAGCTTGTGTTTCTTCCAGTCCAGCATTTCTCATGATGTACTCTGCATAGAAGTTAAATAATCAGGGTGACAATATACAGCCTTGATGTACTCCTTTTCCTATTTGGAACCAGTCTGTTGTTCCATGTCCAGTTCTAACTGTTGCTTCCTGACCTGCATACAGATTTCTCAAGAGGCAGGTCAGGTGGTCTGGTATTCCCATCTCTTGAAGAATTTTCCACAGTTGATTGTGATCCACACAGTCAGAGGCTTTGGCATAGTCAATAAAGCAGAAATAGATGTTTTTTCTGGAACTCTCTTGCTTTTTCCATGATACAGCAGATGTTGGCAATTTGATCTCTGGTTCCTCTGCCTTTTCTAAAACCAGCTTGAACACCAGGGAGTTCATGGTTCACATATTGCTGAAGCCTGGCTTGGAGAATTTTGAGCATTACTTTACTAGCATGTGAGATGAGTGCAATTGTGTGGTAGTTTGAGCATTCTTTGGCATTGCCGTTCTTTGGAATTGGAATGAAAACTGACCTTTTCCAGTCCTGTGGCCACTGCTGAGTTTTCCAAATTTGCTGGCATATTGAGTGCAGCACTTTCACAGAAACATCTTTCAGGATTTGAAACAGCTCAACTGGAATTCCATCACCTCCACTAACTTTGTTCGTAGTGATGCTTTCTAAGGCCCACTTGACTTCACATTCCAAGATGTCTGGCTCTGGATTAGTGATCACATCATCACGATTATCTGGGTCGTGAAGATCCTTTTTATACAGTTCTTCTGTGTATTCTTACCACCTCTTCTTAATATCTTCCAAGAATCCCTCAGAAGAAATGGAGTAGCCATCATGGTCAACAAAAGAGTCCGAAATGCAGTACTTGGATGCAATCTCAAAAATGACAGAATGATCTCTGTTCATCTCCAAGGCAAACCATTCAATATCATAGTTATCCAAGTCTATGCCCCAACCAGTACTGCTGAAGAAACTGAAGTTGAACGGTTTTATGAAGACCTACAAGACATTTTAGAACTAACACCCAAAAAAGATGTCCTTTTCATTATAGGGGACTGGAATGCAAAAGTAGGAAGTCAAGAAACACCTGGAGTAACAGGCAGATTTGGCCTTGGAATGTGGAATGAAGCAGGGCAAAGGCTAATAGAGTTTTGCCAAGAAAATGCACTGGTCACAGCAAACACCCTCTTCCAACAACACAAGAGAAGACACTACACATGGACATCACCAGATGGTCAACACCAAAATCAGATTGATTATATTCTTTGCAGCCAAAGATGGAGAAGCTCTATACAGTCAACAAAAATGAGACCAGAAGCTGACTGGCTCAGATCATGAACTCATTACCAAATTCAGACTCAAATTGAAGAAAAAAGGGAAAACCGCTAGACCATTCAGGTACAACCTAAATCAAATCCCTTATGATTATACAGTGGAAGTGAGAAATAGATTTAAGGGCCTAGATCTGATAGATAGAGTGCCTGATGAACTATGGAATGAAGTTCGTGACATTGTACAGGAGACAGGGATCAAGACCATCCCCGTGGAAAAGAAATGCAAAAAAGCAAAATGGCTGTCTGGGGAAGCCTTACAAATAGCTGTGAAAAGAAGAGAAGTGAAAAGCAAAGGAGAAAAGGAAAGATATAAGCATCTGAATGAGAGTTCCAAAGAATAGCAAGAAGAGATAAGAAAGCCTTCTTCAGCAATCAATGCAAAGAAATAGAGGAAAAGAACAGAATGGGAAAGACTAGAGATCTCTTCAAGAAAATTAGAGATACCAAGGGAACATTTCATGCAAAGATGGGCTCGATAAAGGACAGAAATGGCATGAAATACAAGGAAGAGGGTATATATATATACGTACATATATAGTCTATCCCATACACACACACACACACACACACACACACACATATATATGGCTGATTCACTTTGCTGTGCAGCAGAAACTAAGACAACATTGTAAAGCAACTACACTCCAACTAAATAAGTACTTAAAATATGTTTCATGACATTTCTTCACCAACCTCTTCCATCGATGTAAGCCTAAAAGGTAGAACTGGAGTCTGGAATCAAGGACAAAATTGAGAACCTCTCTCCAGTGGCTGTGAAAAAGTTAACACACAGGTAGTGGCTATGATCCAATATCCATGCCATCTTTATGGATATAACCAAACACAACAGCACCGGGCTGGGAACCAAAGAGACCTGTTTTCCACAGCGTTCTACTGCTCGATCAGCATTCAGGTAATCTTCCTGGTGTGAGCTTTTACCTGTAAGATGAGGGTTTGGAGCAGAAGATTTACTTGATGGGCTCCATCAGGCATGAACGTTCTAGGATTCGGAGCTAATGAAGTAGAGTCTGTCTGCAAACTTACACCCCTCAACCACTGTGGAAGAGCTTTTTGAATCACAGTAGCTTCTGGGGGAAAGGCAGATTTGTTACCTACGGGATTCGTGCTAAGGGTCAGTTTAAACCAGCCAATTCTCAAAGTACTTCTAGTTATACTAGACCCTCTGAGTCCATATTAATCATAAGGTGTGTCTGAGGGCTAAGAGGTTCAAATACCTTATTTTTAACTTATTTTTAATTTTCAAGATTAATCCATCCATTCATATGAAACACATATCCGTAGAGCCTCTGGTGTGTGTAAGCTTAGCGTCTGCATGGGGAATGGCCTTAAACAAGTACAACCCAAAGCAGTAAGTGCCCTACTAGAGGTGTGCACTCGGTGCTGGGGGCACCTTCCAGGTGTCCTGGTGGAGACTCGCCATGCAGAGCTGGAAGACAGCATGTCTGGAGTCGAGGGCTCTCAGAGGCGCCTGCGGAAGTGGCTGGGTCAGGAAGGGCCTTGTTCATTGCACACATGTCAGGCACAGGCCCTACATTGAGGTGGGCAAACAGACCACAAAACGCTGGGTAATTGAGAGCAAAGTCTAAAATGTTCCTATAATATTTCTGTAGACAGAATCCAAGGCCAGCATAGATTGTGTTTTTGTTGCCATCATTTTTCCAGAAATGCTATAGACATGGGCAAGACTTTCATGATTAAATTGGTTAAATTTAAGGAAATTATTAGAGCTTCCCAGGTGGGATGTGGTAAAGAACCCGCCTGCCAATGCAGGAGACATAAGAGATGTGGGTTTGATCCCTGGGTCGGGAAGATCTCCTGGAGGAGGAAATGGCAATCCATTCCAGGATCTTTGCCTAGAGAATCCCATGGACAGAGGAGCCTGGCGGGCTACGGTCCATGGGGTCGCAAAGAGTCAGACACGACTGAAGCGACTTAGCATGTACACTGTACACAAGGAAATTCTTATTTACATATCTCAAAATACAAATTTCTTAGATGATGTCACTTCTTAGCAGAAGCTTGTGAACAAAGAATGGAATAACATTCAGTTCAGTTCAGTTCAGTTCAGTTGCTCAGTCATGTCCGACTCTTTGCAACCCCATGAATCGCAGCACTCAAATAATATTTGCTTTCAAACATTTTAGAATTAAAAACTCTATGCAGTTGAGTGAGGCACCGACCAAAGCACAAGGCATACTGTCTGTCTGGTCACGGTGGCCATTCTGTGCCTTGAAAATAAATTTAGGAAGTGACTTCTGTATCAGCTTCTTATGCCTTGACAGCACACTGAATCAATAGTATTCCTCTGACATATTTGAAAGGTGAGATTAAACCAAAAGAAAAATGCTTCCAAGAATGTTTGAAGGAATTTGACATCTGACAACAAATCAGCTTCTCTCATTTCCCTATTTCTTTGTGTCCTTAAACAATATGCCTATTTGCTTTATGTATTTACATTTACATTTTATATTTCAGTGTTTATAGAACAGTTTGTAAGCATCACTCATAAAACAAGACTTATTGGGCAGACTGCAGAAGCAGAAGTTGAGGTTTCCGTAGGTTTTGGCTTTATTCTTCTATTGAAAGAAAATGTAGCGATAATGTTGTCCTGGAAGGTTTGGGGTAGGCAAGTAGAACATTCCAGGTGTTGAAAAGGCTAGTATGACTACGAAGTGAGAAGCAGAGTGAGAAGTGACCTTGAGGAGGTGACCTGAGATTAATTGTCAACTAGGGTGCCTTAAACGTGCATGTCCGTGAACAGAGTCACACAGAGATCCCACCATCACCAAAGAAAACTGACAAAAACAGAAACAGAAAACTGTGAGAGGAATATGGACAGTTCAGCCTTTCAGGGAGCTTCCTCTCCTCCTCTTAACTCTCCCTCTGTGGCTGAACCGCGACCTCTCAGGGTCACGGCTTGGCGGGCACTGCCTGAGGCACCCGGGCAAGCCCCCGCTGCCCTGGGCTCGGCTGGTTCCAGGCCACGGGTGGTGCCAGGCCCACAGCTGCGTGCTCGACACACCTTCCCGCATGTCCTCCTTTCAACAAAACGAGCTGGGGAGCACTCCCATTATCTCTATAGGAGCGCTGAGGCTCAGAGAGCCGAAGGAGTTTGCTTTGCTTGGTAAGAAGCAAGAACCCAAGCTTAGGTCTGTTTAATTTTAAAGTATATTCTTGACTAGCTTCGGATTAAGAGAGAAGTGAACTTGGAAGTTTCTGGGGTTCCAAGAACTGGAGAAAATAAGGAAACATTTTGTAGATATGACATATTCAGAAAAGTAAACCCCACAGATTTTTACAAAATATTTTGAGGATGGCATTATGAATATATCCATGTAAACTATATCAGGGGCTTCCCTGGTGGCTCAGCTGGTAAAGAATCTGCCTACAGTGCAGGAGACCTGGGTTCAATCCCTGGGTTGGGAAGATGCCCTGGAGAAAGACATGGCAACCCGCTCCAGTGTCCTTGCCTGGAGAACTCCATGGACAGAGGAGCCTGGTGGGCTACAGCCCATTGCGTTGCAAAGGGTCAGACACGACTGAGTGACTCACACACACACACACACACGCACACACACGCACACACACACAAGCTGCATCAACCACAAAGGTTCCTCCATAAAGAAGAAATTAATGTATTGCCTAGCTAAAAACTGAAAGACATTTCTAAACATATTTATATCTTTCAACACACACAGTAAAATCTTACTTTGAACATAAAGCCACTCACGCACTATAAAACCAGGGTCTCCAAGATCCTGTAAATAAATCACTGATGCAGTAGCTCAAGGCCTGAGGTCTGAAACTGCATTCTCAGCCTCCCACACCGGGCGCCCTCCTGCTTTCGGATGCTCCGCGCTTCTCCACCATGCTTTTCTGCTCATCTTCCTTCTTTGCCGCGGCCTCAGCCCGGGTGCTGTTGCCTCTTGCTCTTCCTCATTATGCCCACTTTCATTACTCCACCTCGGGCCATCTTTCACTTTCTCCTCTGTCTTCCAATTCCTGTCCATTTATCATAAGGAAAGCATTATTAATCCGTTTTAGGCAGAAGCACAGCCCTTACTTTGATTAATGAGTATAAAATTAGAGCTGGTGATTGATAGTCTTTTGTGACACATGAATGCATGAAGACATTAAAAAATAGAACGAACCGTCAGGTAATGGTGTCACGGCAAGGGGTTCCCTTGTATGGCGGTAGGTGGGCTGACTTGGCGCCGCCTCAGCTGGTGGACCGAACACAGGGAGGGGCCTGGCCGTTTCCCCGCTTCCGTGACTTTGTGCAGTTCTTGCCTCTGTGCTGCCTGAGTCGCCAGGCTGGAGGCTGGCTTGGAAGCGATCTGTATCCTTCTGGCAAACCGTTTGCACTGCTTGTGGGCCCATGTAGTTGAGGTGGCCTGATGTGTCATTTTTGAGGAGACTCCAAATCTGTATCATCTCTTTGTGCTGGGCCTGGCTCCTTTGGAAATCTCCCATTCGATTCTTTACAAAAGTCTCCACTTAACTTTCATCTCTAACTAATCTGCTTTCCTGAAGCCCTGTGCATGTGTGCTAAATTGCTTCTGTCCTGTCCTACTCTTTGCGACCCCGTGGACTGTAGCCCACCAGGCTCCTCCGTCCATGGGATTCTCCAGGCAAGAGTACTGGAGCGGATTGCCATCCCCTCCTCCAGGGGATCTTCCCAACCCAGGAATCAAACCTGAGTCTCTTATGTCTCCCGTGTTGACAAATGGGTTCTTTACCACTAGCACCACCTGGGAAGCCCCCTGGAGACCTGTTTGTCCACACAAATATTTGCTTTAAATTTTTCTTGCTTAATCACCAGTTCAAACTTTATAAATTGTCCCGTTGCAATCATTATGCAGATTTCTATTATCTTATATATTGAAAGGCATTTTAAGATTAATCTGAAAGACCATCGTATACCCTAGGTGGCGCTAGGGAGTGTCCACCTGCCAGCGCGGAAGACAGAGGACAGGTGGGTTTGATCCCTGGGTGGGGAAGATCCCCTGGAGGAGGGCATGGCAACCCACCCACTCCCAAGGACAGAGGAGCCTGGAGGGCTACAGTCCATGTGGTCTCACAGAGTCGGACACGACTGAGGGCCTTAACATGCACTCTCAACGGATTAAGTCATGGGGAAGCGTGGTTAGAACAAAAACCATTTGTAAACCAGAGCCTACTCAAGCCTTCAAAATGTAAAATATAGGGTAAATGATGGAATGACTAGGTTAGTTAACGAATGACTCTCAGTCCATCCACCAGTGTCAGTTTAATGAAGGCTTTCCAGTGTTTCTTCTGCTCACAGGTAGACTCCTGAAGGGCCAAGGTGAGGCTATCGGCGCAGGGGGTCATTTGCCAGAGTCTGTCCCTTTACGAGTGCCTGCTATGGGAGAGACTGAGCTGAGGATTCCCACACTCCATCTGGACCACCACAGGGCCACAGTGTGGATGGCCCTGTCTTCCTTTGATAGGAGTGAAGTAGATGAAGGGACTGGCCTTGAGGCAAACACACTGTAGATGATGGGGTAATGCACATACTAATTAATATGTTTGAAAATAATTTAAAAATTACAAAGACTTTTTTTCAGTACATGCTTATTATAGAAAAGAGAGACAGATTCATGACAGGAAGGAAATAAGATTCGTTCATAATTCCATCAAGTAGATAACCATGACTATGATTTTATTTTTTCTGTATACAAATGCATAAATGTTGAACACCTTTTTACTTCTAAAAGTGAGATAATACTATCTTGAAGTCTGCTTCTTTTAATTATATCATGAATATCTTTAAATCTTCCATAACATTGGTTTATTGGGTACAAAACAGTCCACTTTTTATCTATCATAAAATATTTGACAAAATCCCCTCAGTACTAGAAACTGGCTGACGTGTTTAAGATAAATGTGATGTATATCCTTTAAGCAAAATTTTTAAACATCATAAATACATTTCTTTTGTATAAGTTCCTCAAAGTGTAATTGCTAGATTGAAGGCTATGAACATTTTTAGTAGTTTGGCTGTATGTAGTCAAATCAACTCTAGAAATACTATTCTTGAACCAGTCCACACTCCTACCAGCAATACACAGACTTCATTGTTCCAATGCTAGTGAAAATACATTTAAAAAAGTAACTATATCTGATTACTAGTGAGGCTGAAGTATTTAAATTTTACTGTATATTAGACTTTTTCTTAACTTTTACTTTATTTTATTTATTTATTTATTTTTTATTTTATTTTACAATTCTGTATTGGTTTTGCCATACATTGACATGAATCCACCATGGGTGTACATGCGTTCCCAAACATGAACCCCCCTCCCACCCCCCTCCCCAAAACATCTCTCTGGTTCATCCTCGTGTACCAGCCCCAAGCGTGCCGTATCCTGCATCGGACATAGACTGGCAATTCGATTCTTACATGATATTATACATGTTTCAATGCCATTCTCCCAAATCGTCTCACCTTCTCCCTCTCCCTCTGAGTCCAAAAGTCCGCTATACACATCTGTGTCTTTTTTGCTGTCCTGCATACAGGGTCATCATTGCCATCTTTCTAAATTCCATATATATGTGTTAGTATACTGTATTGGTGTTTTTCTTTCTGGCTTACTTCACTCTGTATAATCGGCTCCAGTTTCATCCATCTCATCAGAACTGATTCAAATGTATTCTTTTTAATGGCTGAGTAATACTCCATTGTGTATATGTACCACAGCTTTCTTATCCATTCATCTGCTGATGGACGTCTAGGTTGTTTCCATGTCCTGGCTATTATAAACAGTGCTGCGATGAACATTGGGGTACATGTGTCTCTTTCAATTCTGGTTTCCTCAGTGTGTATGCCCAGCAGTGGGATTGCTGGGTCATAAGACAGTTCTATTTGCAATTTTTAAAGGAATCTCCACACTGTTCTCCATAGTGGCTGTACTAGTTTGCATTCCCACCAACAGTGTAGGAGGGTTCCCTTCTCTCCACACCGTCTCCAGCATTTATTGCTTGCAGATTTTTGGATCACAGACATTCTGACTGGTGTGAAGTGGTACCTCATTGTGGTCTTGATTTGCATTTCTCTAATAATGAGTGATGTTGAGCATCTTTTCATGTGTTTGTTAGCCATCCGTAGGTCTTCTTTGGAGAAATGTCTATTTAGTTCTTTGGCCCATTTTTTGATTGGGTCGTTTATTTTTCTGGAATTGAGCTGCAGGAGTTGCTTGTATATTTTTGAGATTAGTTGTTTGTCAGTTGCTTCATTTGCTATTATTTTCTCCCATTCCGAAGGCTGTCTTTTCACTTTGCTTATATTTTCCTTTGTTGTGCAGAAGCTTTTAATTTTAATTAGGTCCCATTTGTTTATTTTTGCTTTTATTTCCAGAATTCTGGGAGGTGGATCATAGAGGATCCTGCTGTGGTTTATGTCGGAGAGTGTTTTGCCTATGTTCTCCTCTAAGAGTTTTATAGTTTCTGGTCTTACATTTAGATCTTTAATCCATTTTGAGTTTATCTTTGTGTGCGGTGTTAGAAAGTGATCTAGTTTCATTCTTTTACAAGTGGTTGACCAGTTTTCCCAGCACCACTTGTTAAAGAGATTGTCTTTACTCCATTGTATATTCTTGCCTCCTTTGTCAAAGATAAGGTGTCCATATGTGTGTGGATTTATCTCTGGGCTTTCTATTTTGTTCCATTGATCTATATTTCTGTCTTTGTGCCAATACCATACTGTCTTGTTAACTGTGGCTTTGTAGTAGAGCCTGAAGTCAGGCAAGTTGATTCCTCCAGTTCCATTCTTCTTTCTCAAGATTGCTTTGGCTATTCGAGGTTTTTTGTATTTCCATACAAATCTTGAAATTATTTGTTCTAGTTCTGTGAAAAATATTGCTGGTAGCTTGATAGGGATTGCATTGAATTTGTAAATTGCTTTGGGTAGTATACTCACTTTCACTATATTGATTCTTCCGATCCATGAGCATGGTATATTTCTCCATCTATTAGTGTCCTCTTTGATTTCTTTCATCAGTGTTTTATAGTTTTCTATATATAGGTCTTTAGTGTCTTTAGGTAGATATATTCCTAAGTATTTTATTCTTTTTGTTGCAATGGTGAATGGAATTGTTTCCTTAATTTCTTTTTCTACTTTCTCATTATTAGTGTATAGGAATGCAAGGGATTTCTGCATGTTGATTTTATATCCTGCAAGTTTACTATATTCATTAATTAGCTCTAGTAATTTTCTGGTAGAGTCTTTAGGGTTTTCTATGTAGAGGATCATGTCATCTGCAAACAGTGAGAGTTTTACTTCTTTTTTTCCAATTTGGATTCCTTTTATTTCTTTTTCTCCTCTGATTGCTGTGGCTAAAACTTCCAGAACTATGTTGAATAGTAGTGGAGAAAGTGGGCACCCTTGTCTTGTTCCTGACTTTAGGAGAAATGCTTTCAATTTTTCACCATTGAGGATAATGTTTGCTGTGGGTTTGTCATATATAGCTTTTATTATGTTGAGGTATGTTCCTTCTATTCCTGCTTTCTGGAGAGTTTTTATCATAAATGGATGTTGAATTTTGTCAAAAGCCTTCTCTGCATCTATTGAGATAATCATATGGCTTTTATTTTTCAATTTGTTAATGTGGTGAATTACATTGATTGATTTGCGGATGTTGAAGAATCCTTGCATCCCTGGGATAAAGCCCACTTGGTCATGGTGTATGATCTTTTTAATGTGTTGTTGGATTCTGATTGCTAGAATTTTGTTGAGGATTTTTGCATCTATGTTCATCAGTGCTATTGGCCTGTAGTTTTCTTTTTTTGTAGTATCTTTGTCAGGTTTTGGTATTAGGGTGATGGTGGCCTCATAGAATGAGTTTGGAAGTTTACCTTCCTCTGCAATTTTCTGGAAGAGTTTGAGTAGGATAGGTGTTAACTCTTCTCTAAATTTTTGGTAGAATTCAGCTGTGAAGCCGTCTGGACCTGGGCTTTTGTTTGCTGGAAGATTTCTGATTACAGTTTCAATTTCCGTGCTTGTGATGGGTCTGTTAAGATTATCTATTTCTTCCTGGTTCAGTTTTGGAAAATTGTACTTTTCTAAGAATTTGTCCATTTCTTCCACGTTGTCCATTTTATTGGCGTATAATTGCTGGTAGTAGTCTCTTATGATCCTTTGTATTTCTGTGTTGTCTGTTGTGATCTCTCCATTTTCATTTCTAATTTTATTGATTTGATTTTTCTCTCTTTGTTTCTTGATGAGTCTGGCTAATCGTCTGTCAATTTTATTTATCCTTTCAAAGAACCAGCTTTTGGCTTTGTTGATTTTTGCTATGGTCTCTTTTGTTTCTTTTGCATTTATTTCTGCCCTAATTTTTAAGATTTCTTTCCTTCTGCTAACTCTGGGGTTCTCCAATTCTTCCTTTTCTAGTTGCTTTAGGTGTAGAGTTAGGTTATTTATTTGACTTTTTTCTTGTTTCTTGAGGTATGCCTGTATTGCTATAAACTTTCCTCTTAGCACTGCTTTTATAGTGTCCCACAGGCTTTGGGTTGTTGTGTTTTCATTTTCATTAGTTTCTATGCATATTTTGATTTCTTTTTTGATTTCTTCTGTGATTTGTTGGTTATTCAGAAGCGTGTTGTTCAGCCTCCATATGTTGGAATTTTTAATAGTTTTCCTCCTGTAATTGAGATCTAATCTTAATGCATTATGGTCAGAAAAGAGGCTTGGAATGATTTCGATTTTTTTGAATTTATCAAGATTATATTTATGGCCCAGGATGTGATCTATCCTGGAGAAGGTTCCATGAGCACCTGAGAAAAAGGTGAAATTCATTGTTTTGGGGTGAAATGTTCTATAGATATCAATTAGGTCTAACTGGTCTAATGTATCATTTAAAGTTTGCGTTTCTTTGTTAATTTTCTGTTTAGTTGATCTGTCCATAGGTGTGAGTGGGGTATTAAAGTCTCCCACTATTATTGTGTTGTTATTAATTTCCCCTTTCATACTTGTTAGCATTTGTCCTACATATTGCGGTGCTCCTATATTGGGTGCATATATATTTATAATTGTTATATCTTCTTCTTGGATTGATCCTTTGATCATTATGTAGTGGCCTTCTTTGTCTCTTTTCACAGCCTTTGTTTTAAAGTCTATTTTATTGGATATGAGTATTGCCACTCCTGCTTTCTTTTGGTCTCTATTTGCGTGGAATATCTTTTTCCAACCCTTCACTTTCAGTCTGTGTGTGTCCCTTGTTTTGAGATGGGCCTCTTGTAAGCAGCATATAGAGGGTTCTTGTTTTTGTATCCATTCGGCCAGTCTTTGCCTTTTGGTTGGGGCTTTCAATCCATTTACGTTTAAGGTAATTATTGATAAGTATGATCCCGTTGCCATTTGTTTTATTATTTTGGGTTCGGGTTTATACTCCCTTTTTGTGTTTCCTGTCTAGAGAATATCCTTTAGAATTTGTTGGAGAGCTGGTTTGGTGGTGCTGAATTCTCTCAGCTTTTGTTTGTCTGTAAAGCTTTTGATTTCTCCTTCATATTTGAATGAGATCCTTGCTGGGTATAGTAATCTGGGCTGTAGGTTATTTTCTTTCATCACTTTAAGTATGTCTTGCCATTCCCTCCTGGCCTGAAGAGTTTCTATTGAGAGATCAGCTGTTATCCTTATGGGGATCCCCTTGTGTGTTATTTGTTGTTTTTCCCTTGCTGCTTTTAATAGTTGTTCTTTGTGTTTGATCTTTGTTAATTTGATTAACATGTGTCTTGGGGTGTTTCGCCTTGGGTTTATCCTATTTGGAACTCTCTGGGTTTCTTGGACTTGGGTGATTATTTCCTTCCCCATTTTAGGGAAGTTTTCAACTATTATCTCCTCAAGGATTTTCTCATAGTCTTTCTTTTTGTCTTCTTCTTCTGGGACTCCTATAATTTGAATGTTGGAGCATTTCATATTGTCCTGGAGGTCTCTGAGATTGTCCTCATTTCTTTTAATTCGTTTTTCTTTTTTCCTCTCTGATTCATTTATTTCTACCAGTCTATCTTCTATTTCACTAATCCTATCTTCTGCCTCCGTTATTCTACTATTTATTGTCTCCAGAGTGTTTCTGATCTCATTTATTGCATTATTCATTGTATATTGAGTCTTTCTTATTTCTTCTAGGTCCTTGTTGAACCTTTCTTGCATCTTCTCAATCCTTGTCTCTAGGCTATTTATCTGTGATTCCATTTTGATTTCAAGATTTTGGATCATTTTCACTATCAATATTCGGAATTCTTTCTCAGGTAGATTCCCTATCTCTTCCTCTTTGGTTTGGTTTGGTGGGCATTTCTCCTGTTCCTTTACCTGCTGAGTATTCCTCTGTCTCTTCATCTTGGTTATATTGCTGCATTTGGGATGGCCTTTTTATATTCTGGTAATTTGTGTAGTTCTCTTTATTGTGGAGCTTCCTCACTGTGGGTGGGGTTGTATCAGTGGCTTGTCAAGGTTTCCTGGTTAGGGAGGCTTGTGTTGGAGGTCTGGTGGGTGCAGCTGGGTTTCTTCTCTCTGGAGTGCAGTGGAGTGACCAGTAATGGGTTATGAGACGTCTAAAGTTTTGGAGTAACTTTGAGCTGCCTGTATATTGAAGCTCAGGGGTGTGTTCCTGTGTTGCTGGAGAATTTGCGTAGTATGTCTTGCTCTGGAACTTGTTGGCCCTTGGGTGGAGCTTTGTTTCAGTGTAGGTATGGAGGCGTTTGATGAGCTCCTATTGCTTAATGTTCCCTGAATTCAGGAGTTCTCTGATGTTCTCAAGTTTTGGACTTAAGCCTCCTACTTCTGGTTTTTGGTTTTATTTTTACAGTGGTCTCTAGACTCCTCCATCTATACAGCACTGATGATAAAACATCTAGGTTAAAGATGAAAAGTTTCTCCACAATGAGGGACACCCAGAGAGGTTCACTGGGTTACATGGAGAAGAGAAGAGGGAGGGGGTAGTTAGAGGTGACTGGAATGAGATGCGGTGAGATCAAAAGAGGAGAGAGCAAGATAGTCAATAGTCACTTCCTTATGTGCGCTCCATAGTCTGGACCGCTCAGAGGTATTCACGGAGTTATACAGGGAAGAGGAGAGGGAGGAAGTAGACAGAGGTGGCCAGGAGGATAAGAGAGAGGAATGAAAAGGAGAGAGACAAATCCAACCAGTAATCAGTTCCTTAGGTGTTCTCCACCATCTAGAACACACAGAGAATCACAGAGTTGGATATAGAAGAGATGGGGGGGGGGGGGGAGACAGAGGCCACCTGGTGGAGAAAAAGGAGAGTCCAAAGGAGGAGAGAGTGGTCAAGCCAGTAGTCTCACTGTCAGGTAAAATTGGGTTTTGAAATGTACAAAATTGACAACAAAAACCAAAAAGCAAAGATTAAAAATCTAGAGTAGAGGTTGGATTTACAAAAATACAATATTAAAGAGAAGAAGCAGAAGGAAAAAAAAAAAAAAGAAAGAAGAAAAAAAATAGGAAAAAAACCCCACAAGAATTATTAAAAAAAAAACAAAACACCAACAACAACCTCACAAAGACTATATATGGTGTTTGCCTTAAAAAAGTAGAGTCTTTTTTTTTTTTTTGAAAAGTAACAGTAGGTTATAGAAATAAAAATTAGAGGAGAAATAGAAGACTTAACAATTAAAAAAAAGTTAGAAAAGAAAAAAAAAAGAAAAAAGAAAAAAAAATAAGGAATGATTGTAAAAATAGTGAAGATATATCTGGCCCTTCTCTGATGTTATGGGCCGTGTGGGGTCACTTCCAAGGCGGTTCCCTCTGTTTAACTTCTTCTGTTTGCCGGTCTCTTCAGTATCTGAATTCCGTCCTGACACAGGGGGGCGGTGGTGGACACCTTTTTTTTTTTTTTAGGCTCACTAGTTCAGTCGCGCTGTGGGGAGGGGGGAATGCTGCAAACAAATAGCAGTGTCGTGGGCACACAGCGTCTCAGCCCTGCTGGACCTGTCCCCCGCCACGGTGCACAAACTGCTCCGGCTCCACGGTGCTCAGCTGGGAACCGTCTGAGGCCGGCCCTAGGCTGCGTGCACCTCCCCGGTCTAAGCCGCTCAGGTTTGGCACTCAGGTAGCCCTCAGAGGCACAGATTCGGTTGGGACTGCGTTTTGTGCCTTTCCCAGGTCTGAGTAGTTCAGGAGTTTGGCGAGCGTGGTCACTGCGACTTGTCGCCTTTTCTGTCTCTGCTGCTCAGTTTTCTGGGTGTACTGCTGGCGCTCCTTGTGAGGCGGATGGTGACTGTCCAGCACCCCTAGAAGTCTTAGCAAAGAAGCCTGCCTGCAGTTTGTTAGGTAAGGTCTCTCCGGGGCTGCGATTGCCCCTTTCCAGCCCTTACGGCTCTGGCTGCCTGTCCCCGCCGGGGGATGGTCTGCAGCCGGCTATTTCCGTTCCATCCTTTGTTCTGTGCCCAGTCCTGGCGGTGTCTTATGTTCGAGCTTTTTGCGTGGTAGCTATCCCCCAGTCTGGTTTGCTAGCCCAAGTTTGATCGCTCTGGTTACGCGTGGGGCGTTTCTGGCCGATTCTTACAAAGCACGGCAGCCTGTGCCTCCCGTGCTTTCCTGCCCTGCCCCCACTTGCTAGTGGTGGATGCAGGCGTCTGTGCTGCTTTTGCGCTGGGGGAGTTACTGTTGGGCTTGTAATCTGTTGGTTTTATTTATTTATTTTTCCTTCCTGTTATGTTGCCCTCTGTGTTTCCAAGGCTCGCCTTAGACTCGGCAGGTAGAGTGTTTCCTTGTGTTTGGAAACCTCTCTTCTTAGAATTCCCTTCCTGGGACGGGCTTCCCTTCCCGGGACGGAGCTCCCTCCTCACCTCCTTTGTCTCTTTTCTCGTCTTTTATATTTTTTCCTACCTGTTTTTGAAGACAATGATCTGCTTTTCTGGTTGCCTGATGTCCTCTGCCTGCATTCAGAGGTTGTTTTGTGGAGTTTGCTCCGCGTTGAAATCTTAACTTTTATTTTAAATGCTAAACTTTAAAATTAGCCAAAACAAGACAAAACTGTGGTATGGTGCTCTTATTGCATCCCCTCTAAAGGAAGAAGAGAAACACGGTTCTTTCTGATTACAAATTACTTTTAGAATGAAAAACAAATTATCTGGATGAGACAGCTGGGCCCAGGAAGTGTATTTCTGAGGCCTGTCACAGTAGTACACCTGGGGTCATGCATTTCTGGTGTTCATTTTGGCACTGCTAACATATGAGGCCCTGACAGGGTTTAGATCAATGTAGACTAGGCAACGGGTGTGAAGAACAGTTAATCCTTATGAATCTGACTTGAGTTCTGCAAGGCAGACTGCTCCTCTGAATTTTGGATGCCTGCTCAAGAGCTCCACTTGGATGACCTATCGTATTTCAAATTCAGTGTGTCCCAAGCTGAATCTAGCCCCTAAAGCCCCCTCTTCCTGCATTATTCTCTTCCTCAGTTGGCAGCACAACAACCCACAGGAAGTATCAATCCCCAAGACTTATATGTTCCTTTCAAATACCTCTATTTTCTCTACTATTATCCTAACTTAGGTTATTCAATAAATATTTTGAGCATCTGCCATTTCTTTCTAACCTTGGTAGTTGTGGGGCAGGCAGGGATTAGAGGAAAATAGGCAAAGCCTGGTCTTTTGGGGCAAGCTTTGGGGAGGTGAGCAAGTGGAACAGATAATAAGAAAATAAGAAAATTGACATGGAAATGACTTTGAGGACAATTTTATGTTGCCTGAAGAGGTAACATTTAACCTGAGACTTGGAGGAGAGGAGCCAGGTAGGACTTGGGGTATGGCTCTCTAGACAGGGGTTATGGGAAGGTCGGGCAGCAGCAGGCCTGAGCCGGCCAAGGACTGGAAGGTGGCCCGTGGCGGGCATTAGGGAGAGGGGTTGGCAGAGTGGAGCCATGTTTGGAGACCACAGAGAGAGGTGTGGGTATTATAATATTAAAAGTGATGAGGAATCTTTGAAAATTTTTAGGTAGATAAAAAACATGGTATGATTAATGTTTTTAAAAAGAACAGTAAGGCTACTCTGGGAGACTGGATTCAAGTGAGGCAAACGTGGCAGCTGACAGACCCTCCCAGTGCTGTATTTCATGAGGGGTTTTTGTGGTTCCGGTCAGGGTGTTGGCAGTGGAGACAAAGAGAACTGGATAGATTCAAGGCATAAGACAAGCGATCTGCTGTCACCTCCAAGCTCAGAATACACACATAATTTACCCACTCAAGTTTTCCATGTTCTCTATAGAATGGGCTCACCAACACCCGTGATAAGCTGAATGTTCACGGCTGACTGCTTAGAACACCTGTTCTCCTGTGTGACTAATTACCAAACTATCAGTTTTGTTTTCAAAACTGTATCCGCCATACTTAAACTAAGTTTAAATATATTTATTAATAGTATATAAAACAGTGAAATATTAGAATAATTATTTCTAAGAAAAACCAGGTCAGATGACACTTGGCAAAATAACTGTACAGGATTGAAAAAAACAGTAAGAAAATATGTTTCACGTCACAGGATCCAAACCAAAGCTAAGATTCAGACAAAAGTGCTAGGGGTGTGGCTTATCAAGAGACAGAACCAGAAACTCTTATCCTAGTGAAGCTATACCAAGTAAAACTTTGAACCGCTGTCAGAACATTAGTAAATGAAGATATGTATGTGCCCTACATTAAAACGCCTACCGTGTGTATTGCAGTATGTGTCTCTGATCTATTACATCAGGGAGGTGGACTTTTGCATTTTGTAGCTGTATCCAAGGCACAGGAAGAGGGAGGGAGAATTAGGGCTAACACTTGTCTCTTGTGCAGGCTGGAGCTGACACTTGTGCTTGGGGTGCCCTTGCGTTCCACTTGAAAAAGCAGCTAAAGCACTGGATTTCTGCTGCTTGTCACTATTTGCCCCCTTCCAGTCCTCTCATTCCCGCAGTTCATCACGAATATCTCTATTATCACGTTTACCTCATGCTGCTATAGATAATAAAAAAATCCATTCACTCTAAACTCCTAGAAGGGATCACATACTTCTCAACAATTTTTATAACCCAGTGAAGATACACAGTAGATATTCAGTGTTGTTGAATGAACAAATGAAAGAATAGGCTAGTTTTTTTTTAAGTGTATCTCCTTTTATCTTTTGAACTGAGAAAAATCTTTGTAGACATGTAATGAAGTCATATTCATTCCATACTGTTTGGAACTGAATGTTCACGTTCTTCCTAAGTCCTACCTCCCGAGTGTAGCCTGTGTTTGTCAATGGAGCCTCTGGCTTCTGAAGTGGCTCAGTAGCAAAGAATCCGTCTGCAATGCAGGAGCCGTGGGTCCGATCCCTGGATCGGGAAGCTCCCCTGGAGAAGGAAATGGCAACCCACTCCAATATTCTTGCCTGGAGAATCCCATGGTCAGAGGAGCCTGCTGGGTTACAGTCCAGGGGTTTGCAAAGAGTCAGACACGACTGAGCACACACACGCACATGCACGCATACTCACAGGGGAGTAACGAAGTTTAAATGAGGTTGCAAGGGTAGGCCCTGATCCAACAGGACTACTGTACTTACGAGAGACACCCTAAGGATGGGCCACGTGAGGCCACAATGAGAAGGCAGCTGACTGCGACCGCAGGGACAGTCTTCATCGGGCACCGTCACTGCTGGCCCCTAGATCTGGGTGCTCAGCCTCCACTGTACATTCATTGCTTCAGCCACCCACTGTGTGGTGGTGTTTTAGTTACCTGACCAGACTAATCTCTATACATAGAATAATAGAGCTTTCCATTCATATTTGATTTGTCAAAAGGAGCCTCAAATGTAAAGTGACCTTTGATATGTCTGATAGATTTCGTATCTTCCCTCTAGCTTTCAAACTTTTTTCTCCTTTTTTTCTTTGGTGATATACAGTATCATCACAGGAAGGGTTTTTATCTTCTCCTGAAGCTTACAACCTACAATCCAAATTTAAGATAACTTTTATCTTGGCATAATTAACAAAAAGCTACAACTCAGGGTGGTTGGACAAGTAGCTGGAGTCTCTGCGATTCTCTTCCTCTTCCCCCACGCTTGTCACACACCTCGTCTGCAACGTGGTTTTCGTGGTACCTGTGGATGGCACCTGAGGTCAAAACAGGAGGAAGCTGGAGAGGCTAGGCCAGTGACACGTTTACCTTCTTACAAGAAAAGCGACCCGTCTCCCAGAAGCTACCAGTAAACGCCCATGTGTGTCACCAACTGTATGTGTCACAGGCTCAGACCGAGCTGCAAGGGGAGCTGAGACAAGTTTCTCCAGTTCTTATTTTGGAGGTGGCGAAGAGGAGGAATGGAAATACCTGTTGGGTTAGTCACTGCATATTTGTTATACAGGGAACTGGAAAACTAGACTGGCGGATCAGGTCATTTTTGACTTCTTTGCTCATGAGCTTAATCTCCCCAAGATGGGTTTTGTATTTCACACTGCAGCAAAGGATTTCAGGTACTAACACTAGTAACCCTTTGATTATAATTAGCTGGGTTGCAAACATTACACTAGGACATTTCAACTCTGTATCTAATCTTCCCTGTATCTAAAATGCTACCTTTCATCTACTGAGTATACACTGGCTGTATTTTTCATTATTTATCTGGAGATAACACAACACTGTTCTATTGGGTTGGCCAAAAATTTCATTCAGGGTTTTCTGTAACATCTTACGGAAAAAATCACTTTTCTGTCAGTGATAAATATCAAAACGGTAAGTAGCATCTGCTCTAATTTGAGGCAACAGTTAAAACCATAACTTGAGTTTATTAATATTGTGCTCTGGCCAAGAAGCTACCAATAGCTACCAATAGACAGCATGTCTAAATTTGCATTCACATTTACTGATTTTACTTAAAGGCACCTTTTAAAGTAATTTGTGTAGTTACTGGTATCACTTAAGGGTGTGTTTCTTCAGGGCAGGCTATGGCAAGTTCTTATCTAATGTAGTCTAAAATATTCAGGCCTGAGACTTTACTGGAACAAAAATACATCTGCTCTAATTGAATAAGTTAAATAGTGAACAAAATTGGAGTTAAGAGAAAATGAGAGAAAAATAAAGTCATATTCACTACACAAAAGCACAACTCATAAGCTGCTATACAGTAGCTATGGGTGAACCACAATTTGGCTTAGAGATGCCCAGGAAACAAAACAAGATAGTAATATAGTCTTTAAGATAAAAACAAATCACTTGTTTAGGAGAAGCACAGGTCTTACTGGAACTGAGACCTAAGAGAATTCTCTCCCATGAGTTCTCATAACAGGTACATAATGTGACAGAGAAGACATCAGTTTTAAACACACATGTATTGAAAATACAAGTTTTGGTGACAGTTTTTGCTGGTACAAGCCAATAGCATCGAAACAAACAGCAACGGAACAAAGCTACTTCTACGAAGAATCAAAATGTGGACCAAATACGTAGCTCTTTGAAATCTGCCAGAAAATTTAGATTCCTTTCTTTACTAGTTGGGAATACAAACTTGTTTTACCATCACTGGAAGTAATAAAAACCCGTCTCAAAACCAGACTAATTATTCTTGGACCCAAGGCCACTGTTCCCTTCTAGTCTCGCAGACATGTGCAGTAAACCACATGGTTTACCTCAGGACCATGTTTTCTTCCTTTAAATAAACATTTGTTGATTAAAAAAAAAAAAAGCTGTTGCTGATGTGGCTGTGCTGCGTCTTAGTTGTGGCACGTAGGTTCTTAGTGGAGGCACGTGGGAGCCTCCCTCACCAGGGACTGAACCCAGGACCCAGCACTGGAGTGCCGTGTTGTGGCCACTGGGGATGTCCCCGACCATGGTTTTCTAAATGAATGTGCTTTAAATGGCTAATCTAAGTTTAGTAGATAGAACACATTCTAAATGCTGAATTTTATGGTTGTATTTCTTATACATGGACTTAATTTTCAAAAGGTTAAAAAACTATTCACAGAATGTTTTCTGTTTCAGTTATGTTCAAATTTTTTATTAATATTGGTTACATTTGAAGTGCAGTGCACCTATTCAGAGAGACTTAAAGTGATCAGTAATATAAAGCATAAACTTAACAGGAAAATTACAGACTCAGTCCCCATCTGTGCAACACAGCAGACGCAGCTGCCAGCAAATGTCCCCGTGTGCCACTGACAATAGATGCCGCAGTCTCAAACCCGGCTGCAAGGGGAGCCGAGAAAACAAGCCTCCCCAGCTCTTATTTTGGAGCTGGCGAAGAAGAGGAATGCAAATACCTGTTGGGTTAGTGACTACAGTCCACTACAGTTCAATTTACAGTAATTGTAGGGACAATAAGAACACAGAAACTGGAGGGGAAAAATGGCATTCACGATCTGACAAGACAGCTACTATTTCCTGAAAAAATAATTTATTAAATGAATATAATACTGGGAATCAAATGCATTATAAAAGTAAAAAAAAATAAATTCTAAATATATATAAATAATAGTGATTTCCCTAATTAACAAGAGTTTTTCTTCACCCATTTAAGTTTTAAATACAATCTTCTGAAAGGCCAGATTTCGAAAGTGTACAGTTCACTTTATTTTTTTATTTTTATTTTTTTTATATATTTTTTATATATATATATATTTTTTATAGTTCACTTTAAAACAGACATATATGTACCACTATAATACCTGAAATTTATTATCGTGTTTTATTAGACTAAAAATGATATTTATTTAAATCAGTGTTCTCTTTAAGACTTTTTAACCATTTAGAAATGAACAAGTGGCCATTTTCTTACACTCTTTCTGTTTCCCAGGATAGCAGACATAGTTCTAATACAATTTGTCAGAAACATTCTGAGATAAAGCACACCTGTCCATTTTGATGAAAGTACTTTGGTAAAAAGCAGTCTCCTTTTTAGGTCAAAGACTAACAATAGCCATGGTATCTGCTTATCTATGTCAGCAGAATTTTAAACAACCGCATCTTAATATGCTGTACATCAAGACACTGATAAATTTTAGAGGAGGGAAAAAATGGAGATTGTTATTCTAATTCCCCAATAAGTTTCCTTCAGTTTTTAGAACGCATATGCAGTTCAATATACCAACTGGAATTCCAAAATGCTAGAATGATTTATTAACAGCAATATGCAAAACAGTAGAAATAAAAAATAAAATGAGTAACTTCATACTATAAAACGAAACAAGGCACTTTCGACAACTATATGCAAAGCTGAAATAAACATCTTTTTCATAAAGGAGACTCACAGGACTATAGGAGACTTTTGTAAAAGGTGAAATAGTGAAGGCACTATATAATTCTTTTTCCTAACTCCACTTACTAAAGAAATTCACCAATTAAACTTGGCACAAAGGAGTTTAATTATCATAAAGTGCATCACTTAGCTAAATATATTAAGAAGAAAATCAGCATCAAGACATTATAGCAACATGTTTACATATACAGAAGTAAAAACGCAATGCCAGGAGCTGACATAGGAACTCTGCAGGATACATGGCTTTTTCTCTCTTATTTTTTTGTATGACTGCCTATTTGCTTAGAATCTTTATTTTCAAAGGAGTACGCCCTGATTAGCTAAAAGAGGTAGTGTTCTGAAAAAGGCAAACCCATTGATTCTATAGGTATTTAAGATAAAGATTACATGGAAAATAAATAAGTGTAACATGTAATACACTGGTACACTTATTATAGTATTTGGATATTAATGAATTTGCTTTTCAAATCAAAGCTATTTTATCACTTTAGCTATGTTATTATAGCTCTTTCAGAGTTTTGCTTTGGTACTAGAAAGTTTTCTTCTTCTTGTAAATAGTAACATTTCAAATAAGCAACTTTCATTTAGAGATGATAAACATGTCAATATTTAAAACTCATCTTTACCACTCATTTAAACCATTAATAAAAATATATCAGGTCAGAGATGCAAGGAAGTATATATTCAACAGACAGCAACATGCAATTTATGTCCACTGAACTAATACAACTGGTGATTTAAACACATACACACACAGTGTGCTCACCCATGTTAGTCTGGATCAATATATTGGCAAAATACCAAAATAATTTATGTGCAGTATTTAAGGATGTGGGCCTTGATGACAGAACTCTTAACTAGATTTTTTTTTAGTGTATTAAATACAAAGTTTGTCTAAAAGACAATTTAAAGCAACAGCGAATATATTTCCTACACCAATAACTTAAATTTTCCTTTATGTAAACTTTATACATGTGCAATCTGGCTGTTTAATGTAGATGCTTCAGTCTCTTTTTTCTTTTTAAATATTTGTCACTCTATTCTAAATTCACAGGAACATAAAAATGGAAGGAACCATTGGAGCTGCATTAGTCTTCTGCATTATATGCCACTTCTGCGACCTCTATGTCTGATATGGAATTTTTCGGTTCACTAAAACTTGAGTATTGCTTATTATCAGCCCTGCAGAAAAAGAGAAACACAATGAAGAGACCAGATGCACACTACTTCACCTATTACCTTATAATTTTTTTTTTACCTCCTGTAAAGAATATTAAATGGAAAAATACTCAATAAAAAAGAATATCTAAATATTCAATCAGAAGTTTAATAAAGTTATCATTGCCAGATAACACCTTTGGGGATGTATTTTTAACTCTTTCAGCTTTCTGACCTACTATTTTTCAATAAAAATCTAGTTTGTAATGACCTTTACCAACAAAAAATTTGTTCTCATGGTTATAAGCTTAATTATCACTGAAGTATTAATGATGACCCTGGATTTATACATAATACAAATTCTCTGTGTGTTCAAATATACTATCTATTCATGACTCCTATTATGTAGACAGGGTGGATGCTATCACAGTGCCCCACATTGGCACGGAAAAGCCTGACACAGAGAGATTAAAGGGACTTGTCAAAGTTACAAAATCAATGAATTAACCGAGTCACACCCCTGTTAATTCAGACATATCTTCAAAATAAGTAATAAATTGTATAGCCTGGATAATAAAGATTCACTTTTAGGAACAGCCTAGAATACGTAGTCTCCCTGTGTTTGCTCATCAGATTCATGATACAACAGTACTGAATTCATAAAAACAGACCCCACAGAGCATGACTATTTCCCACCAATTACTCAGATGATTAGGCTACAGTAAACCAAACCTTCTATACCTAGATTCTTCACCCAGGACACCCTGATCAACCTCAAGCGCAGAGGGCTCCACCTTTAGGGTCTGTCTGCCTTCTGTTCCTGATGTACGCAGTGATTCTTCAGGTTTCAGAGATAATGTCCTAGAGGTAAAGTACAGTGACAAGTTGTTTTCTATGAATAAAATAGGTATATATTTATTGTTGTCGATGCATGTAGCTTTAGCAGCTTTTAGCTGCTCTAAGTGGAGTCATATACTTAAACTGCTGACTCTCGGTGTCCACAGTGAAATCAGTACTTATGATTAATTTAAAATGATTTTAACATCAATTTGATATATGCTGACAAGAAGGGAAAGTTGAAGTTTCAATATGTGAAAAGTTGGTATAAATGACTAGAAACAAACATATAATTTAAATAGGTTAAAATAAATAATGTTTGCCTTGGTGAACGGCTACAGCTTTATTTTCCTGGTATTTCCTATCCTTCAAATTTTCAGCCTTCTAAATAAATAATCAGACAACAATTTTCCCCATCTATGAGGATGTACACCATGAGTCTAAGACTTCTGGAGTCAGAAATTTCCCAAATGGACAAAAGGTATTTAGTCCAGAGTACTGAGCTGAACTTGTTGGGCTGAAAATGCAGTCCACAGCACATACCTGATTCTGTTTTCTAGAGTGTCTATAAGAAGTTGCTTCTCACTGAGCAGTTTCTTCAGTGATTCCAACTCTTTTTGTTTTTCAAGTAGTTCTTTTTGAAAACGGTAGTTTGTTTCTTCTAAAGTTTCACAGAAAGCCTTAAAAATAAACAGCAAATAAAAACCACATGCAAAAAGAGAATAACATGAACTACTTATGCAGTACACTGCTGAAGAGTGTACCTGAAGAGTTCAAGAACACAGATAATCAAAATAATATGGATACAACCCAGGTGCTTTGCTCTCCACTCTCATCTTTTTAGGTTTCTGCTACCTTAGCTCTCATTTACTGGGGAAATCATAAATAAATACAAGTCCCTTTTCCTGAGAATTATTAAATAGTAAGTCAGGGTGCCAGAAATGAATACGTGATATGTCTCCAGTGTACAACTTGGAAAAAATTACCAATAACCACTGTTTTAGTTTCTATGCTCCTCACTCTGCTTTTGCCGACTCTGAGATGATTGATTATACTTAAAAAACAAACGGAAACAAACTGTGGTTATTGATTCCATTTGTGTTAGCTCAGAAGACATATCTGATAATCAGAATTTCCATTATAGTACCTTCAATATTATTTCCCCTTACTTCTCCTTTCATCATATTAATGCCAGGACATTTTATCCTTTATAACAGGAAGCTACTGAAATAAAAATTAAAATCATACTGACATGAAGAATGATGTCATGAAAAAATCTCGGTCACTTACACACTGAGGTTTTCTTTTCAGTATTGCTGATCAATTCTTTGAATGATCTCTTGTTATCTATCATTCCCTGTCTGTGTGACTGTTTGGATTCTTAATTCCTGCCAACTCCCTACAGTATGTTACTCCTGGTTATCCCAAGCCCAGCAGATGATCTTTATTCCCATCCCAGAAAAAAAAATGCTACCCTCCCAGAATCCTTTGGATGAAATTTTTTATCCTCCAAATTTACCCCCTCCCTCCCATCCCTACCTATGGCCAAATTCACTAAGAGTCTTACTCTCTTTTCTATACTAACTGTGCCAAGGCAAATGCTAATAATGACTTCTAATTGTCAAATCCAAAATGCTGGTTTTCTCAACTACACAGCATGTCACTATACTTAAAAAGTAAAAAAAAAAACAGTGAGATTTCTACTCGTTCTTTGCATGTGGGCATTCACAATTTTGTCCTTGATTATATATTCTCTTGCTCTATATGATATCCTTGGGCAATTACTGTTAGCACTTCAACTATAACCTATGCTATTTGCTATCAACTTCCTTTTTTTTTTTTTCCCCTGCTAGTCTCCAGCCCAGACCTTTCCTGAGTACATAGTTGTCATTCATATGCCTATTGGTCCTCTTCAATTGGATGGACCAACAGTAGGTTAGAATGCACTCCCAAGGGAACATCTGCTCTACCTCCTAATCCTGAATCACCAAATCCACGAGGCAGGCCTCTTAGATCACAGCATTTTGCTGCTTTCTACAACCCAGACAGCCCAGTCTTTTCCACTCCCCTCTTCTCCTCCTCCCCTGCTGACTCATTAACATCTTGTATGTGTTCGTCATTTACTCATTTCTACTGTGCAGTACTGGCAGTGTAAGGATAATTAATGAGGTCAATGAAAGAAGACAGTCCAGACGTGAACCCTGTTCTTTCACATTCACTTGGACTTTTGATAAAGGTGCCAATATAACTCAATACAGGGCACTGACGGTTAAATATTTATAGAAACTCAGGATCATTATTTCACACCTTATACAGAATTAGCTCAGGATGGACGTAAGAGTTAAAACTATAAAGCTTCTAGAAAAAAAAATAGGAGAAAACATTTGTGGTCATATGTTAGGCAGAGTTCTTGTGATACAATACCAAAAGCATAAGCCAAAATAGAAAAGTGATAAAATGAATATCTTAATAATTAAAAACATTAGTACTTCAAAATATACCATTGAGAAGATAAAAAGACACATACAGACTATGAGAAAATAAATATATTTTATAATATATTATAAATAAATAAATAATGTATTTGATAAAGGACTTGTATCTAAAGAATTCTCACAACTCAGTAAGACAAACAATCCAACTAAAAAAATAAGCAAAAAGCTTCAAGGAAATCATACAAATGGCATAAAAAGCACATGAAAAAGCAATTAACATGAAAATCATTACAGAAATAAAATTCAAAGTTTAATGAAATACCATGACATATCTACAAGAAAGGCTATAATCCAAAAGACAGATAACATCTAATGCCTGTGAGAATCTGGAGAAACTGGAACTCTCATACACAACAAGTGGGAATGTAAAATGGTATAGCCACTTGAGAAAATTCTGCTTCTTAAAAAAAGTTAACATAAATGTTTGGTTATATGGCAAATTATGTTTGCCATATAACCAGACATTCTACTCGCAGGAACCAATCTAAGAGGAAAGAAGACATCTGTCCACATAAAGTCTTCTTGAAATTGTTCATAGCTGCATTATTCATAATAGTACAAAGCTGGAAATAATCCAAATATCCCTCAGCTGGTGACTGGATAAACAAAATGTGGTATATGTATACAATGGAAAACCATTCAATAATAAAAAGTAGTGAAACACCGAGAGACTGTAACATGGATGGGCTTCCCAGGTGACACTCCCAAGGGGTAAAGAATTTGCCTGCCAGTGTAGGAGATGCGAGACCTGGGTTCAAGCCCTGGGTTGGGAAGATCCCTGGAGTAGAAAATGGCAACGCCCTCCAGTATCTCTGCCTGAAAAATTTCACGGACAGAGGAGCCTGGTGGGCCACAGTCCATGGGGTCACAAAGAGTCTGACGTGACTGAGAGACTGAGCACATCATTAGCACACATAACACGGACGGTGCTCAGAAGCATCATGTTAAAGTATGCATATTGTACATATGGTATTCTGTGTTCATATAGACACATATACATTTACATGCACATGAGTTGGTGATGGACAGGGAAGCCTGGCGTGCTGCAGTCCATGGGGTCGCAAAGAATCGGACACGACCGAGTGACTGAACTGATACATATTTATATACACACATGTGTGCTGAGTTGCTTTAGTAGTGTCCAATTCTTTACAACCCTGTGGACTGTGGCTGCCAGGCTCCTCTGTCCATGGGATTCTCCAAGCAAGAATACTGGAATGGGTTGCTATGCCCTCCTCCAGGGGATCTTCCCCATTCAGGGATCAAACCTGTGTCTCCTGCATTGCAAGCAGATTCTTTACTGCTGAGCCACTGGGGAAGCACTATATACACACGATATGAAATAACCAGAAAAGAGACTCGCAGAGACAGAGCAGAACAGTAGTCATCTGAGGCTGGCAATGAGGAATGACTGCAAGATGGCTTGTAGAATTTTTTTTGAAGTCGTGGAAATTTCTAAAACTGGAGTATGTTAATGAAGGCACAATTCTACAAACTTACTGAAAGTTATTAAATTGTATATTTACAATGAAATAGCAAATAATAAATTTTATGGATGAAAATTTTACTTCAATAAAGCTGTTTTTTAAAAGAGCTATGGCATTCTTCTAACACAAAAAACTGACTCAGTTTAACTGAAAACATTAACAATTAAATCTGTTACACTTAAAAGTCATTAAACACTTAGGGAAAAACTTGCATAAAATCCTAGCTAATCTATTATTATCAAATCTGTGAATCTAGCCAATTTCTTCAAGAAATAGGCCACTCTAAACGTCAATTAGCGTAATTTGAGTAGCATCAAGCTTGAACTGAACTGATAACGAGATAGTAACTTCAACTTCTGGAGATTAGTTTTTTAAATTTGATTTTAAATGTAGTTTCCTTACTTTGATACTTGGATGGAAGAAAATCAACATACACATATTGCTTTTGAATGTAAGATAAATTTCCAAGTAGTTTTTTTTTGTTTGTTTTCTGAAATGGTAAAAACACAGAAAATAAATGTAGGATATAATTTTAGAGCTTCACTGACTATATGATATGTACGAAATTTTACTTTTTTTTTCTGAATTAGGTCCATATACTTCAATGAAAGAAAGCTTTGACTCAAACATTAAAAGCTTTCTTTGTGAAACTACCAGCCTGAAATTGTAATTTTGATGTTTGCTGTTCCATTCAAGAAACAATGCAGCTACTGTATGGTATTATTTGCTCCTCTTTTCACGTGATATATAATAGGCACTTACCCTGCTTTCTTCTAAGCTATCAAATGGACCTGGTGGATCATCCAGACAAAGAAAGTCTCTCACTGCAAGGCTTTCAAAGGAAAAAAAAAAAATAGCTGGGGTACAAATAAGTTTACAAAAGACAGCAGAAAGCAAAAGTTATTCTGAAGCTATGGTGTTTTAAGTACGTTGGTTCTTCTGATAAGCAAGAAAATAAGCAAGATGGCTTATGTGTTTTCACACAGGTAACAAAATACAAATATAAAACCTATAGAAGATACAAAGATTTTAGGTTATTTCTAAGATCCTATGAACATAAACAGAGATTCTGAATTTGTTACATAGTTTATATGACATAAAACATAAATCTAAATAACAGTACAAGAGAGCAACTTAAATGGTGAACAGGCATAGCATTACGTTCAGAGAAACGTTAATTTGAACTAGTTTAAAAAAGTCATTATCTTGTTATGAAGAAATACAATTTCTAATTTATACATCATTGTTTCTTTTTCAGGAGATGATTCTAAAGTAATTACAAATTAAAGGTTTTTCTTGCAATTATGTTTATTATATTAATTTACTTAAATATTTTCTCTAGAGAGTTCAAGACAAAGAATTCTGACCATCCCATTTATGAAGTACCAAAAATTTCAAAATAATGAAATAATATGGACAGTTACATTTATACTTTTCAATGATCAGAAACAGGTTAAGAAGGTAAAAACTGAACTTCCTTGTTATATGACATTCCTCTTTCTAAAAAGTAATTTGGGACTGAGAGACAGCTCTCTATGTGTGTTAAAAATGCAGATACTTAGTATGACTGGGCTTCCTCAGTGGCTCAGCAATAAAGAACTCAGCTGCTATACAGGATATGGTCAGGAAGATCCCCTGGAGAAGGAAATGACAATCCACTCCAATATTCTAGCCTGGGAAACCCCCGGGACAGAGGAGCCTGGTGGGCTATAGTCCACAGGGTTGCAAACAGTTGGACACAACTTAGCGACTAAACAAGAGTTCTACTCAAATGAAGTCCAATGGATTCTCTAATTTTTTTTTTTCACTGTAATTCTAAGGTTATATTCTACGTCCCACTTTGTTTAATCTGTGGCATAAGAATGAAATTTAAAACTGGCATCACAACTGTAATTTACAAAACACTTTTTTAAGGGGTTCAATACATTTCTTCTGTTTCAATAAGACTCAGTTGATGGAGGAAGAAAGTTAATATTCTCAAGCTTTATTTTCTTATCCAAGAAAAGGGGCAGACAAGAATGTCTGATAGAGAGTAGTGTTTGAGAAAACAACTGCTTTATCAAAAATTCTGATACTTTTTTCCTGCCTAGAAAATCAAGCTCTTACCCCTTCTTGAGAATCACTGACTAGAGAACTTTACTTAGATTTGATAAACATTTGATTGCCTATATGTGCCATGGCCTGCTCAGTGATTTTTATATATCATCAATGTATGATTTATAAACAAATCAAGTAAATTCAAATAAAGTATAAGTACCAAACAGTCTATATTATTAAATGACCTATGGATTAAATAAAAGTCAATTCTTTTAAAAAAGTTTTATTTACTTGTTCACTGATAAGTTCAAAATAACCCCTAATCTCTCTTCTGTATTCAATGCTTAATACTTTTCATTTGACCATGATAATAAAGGTAATATCAGGATACGAGAGAAATCTACCTAAGAGAAAATCCAATAATCTGGAACTGAAAGGTAAGAAAAGACCACCTTTCTGCTCTCTTTAGTACCTAAATTTTTAGAGTGGTTGGGAAATCCCTATTTTAAAATTGTGATCAATCGTTGACTTAACGTGACCAACGATATGGAAACCAGAGATGGTATCCTTCAGCATTGTTTTTATCAGAGCAAATTTGCCCTGTAACTTAGACTCTTCCTTTGAGTCTCCTGAAAGAGTTTCCTTTAGAAGAGTTTCACTGTAATTTTCAAATTTCTTAAAAAACTATTTCATTCAGTGAATCTTCACCTTCTATTTCATAATGTATTTTTTTTCTTTCATGGGTATGTATTTGTTTACATCCCAGTTTCCTAACAGACCAGTAATTTAAAGCTAAATGTGCTCTTTATCTCAAAATTTAAATTAAAAAAAGCTAAAACTAATGCCTACAATTCATTAAAAGGTCAATAAAGAGCTAAGTAAAAAACGTACTAAAATAGTAGATACTAATTCTGTCAAAACCAAATTAAACACAAAAAGTCGCTGCATGAAAAAAATTAATGAGGGATTTCAGATAGAAATGTTTTATCAGTTACTACTTCTCTTCAGTATTCTCAACTAGTAAAAAGAAAATAACAAAATTTGACATTGACTATAGCCCTGAGGACAGGGACTTTCAAGGCTGGTGGCAGTGAGGGTCACCGTGCAGGAGCTGGGCTGGTGGGTGTGAGGCTGAAGGGCTCACGCTTCCGTTCCTGTGGCGGATGTGTGGGCCTGGTTTACACCTTGATTATGGCTCACCTGGTTACTTTCAGCTCATTTGTGTCCCGACCTTCAGTTTTATTCCTTCTAACATGAAATGCTTCCAGAACAAATGTTTTATGTCTAACCCACCTTAAAACCCACCTGTGCGTCCTCTAACAAGAAAGAACAAAGCTGAGGTCTTGGTGTTGGCATAAAGTACCTGTGCACATTCAAACTTTAACCGCCTTCCTTACTTGACACTTCAGAAACGGTGTTGTCTCACGTCTGCCGCTATTATCCTGGTCCAGCCTCTCCTCTACATGCTACCAGGCTCAGCGCTCTTATATGCATTACACCACCACCTTGAAGACATCCCTCTCACAGGACTTCCACATGGTCTTATCAGTATTATCTGTTTAGCCAAGCAGTCTTCTGCTTCACCAAAAAGCAGATGACAAGTTTCAGGACTGTACAGAATCTGAACCAATTAATTAGCACAGCACAGATTTAGTGTTCAAAAATAATGAATTTATTTGTAAGAGCTATGTAATTAGGAAAAAAAAAAGGAATGAAACTCCTAAGAGCATCAGAACAAACTTCTATCCACTGCTGTAGATAAATAATACAGCAGAACTCTCAAATTTGAGATGGATTTTAGTTTTCAATCAATAGATATTCCTACTTTCATGAGAAAGTAAGCTTAGACAGCAAAATGTAAGACCAAAAGTCTTAAGAGTTAAAAGGAGGTTAGAATTTGGTTGCTTTTGATGGTATCACTTCAAGATTTATAAAGAAGCACAACAAAAAGACTAAGAAACTTAAGAGCTAAAAGGGGATATTTTTAGAGAACATTAGTCTAATTACTTCATTTTCTAATTGGAGACATTGATTAAAATCAGTTAAGTAATTGCTTAAAATTATTTCACTATCAAGCTCAGAAAGCAATTTTGCATAAGATCTTTGAGACTCAATTAGGTTAAGAGTTTACATGTATCTGAATACAACATATTTAGCTTTACTGCATTAAAAAGAAAACTATCCATAATTAAATGTCTACCAAACTAATATTTTGTGTAAAAATCACCCAACCAACCTTAGCAATAATGTGTTCATTCTCATGATCTGGCATTATATAAGCTATTGCATAAGCTTATCTGTTATTGCTTACATAACTGAGTTCCTTCATTTTCTAAAAATACTAAGGTTAACTCAACCTCTCGTGACAAGTCTCTTTACATATAAAAACAACTTATACACATGAGAAGATATGAACATGTATAAAAAAGTTACTTTATTCTTGCTCAAAAATTATAATTTATTGACTTTTACAACTAGAAGAGACCCCTAAGAAGTCATTAATTCAATATATCCCATGTAATAATTCCCTCGTTAATACCACTGCTAGTTACCTAGCCTAGTCTCTTCTAATACTTAAGGTAAACTCACTTACTCAAAAGGCAGAACACATTTCTATACCAGACAGCTTGAAAGGATATGTGACTTTTTTTATCTGAGTTTAGGGGAGCTTCCTCTAACTTCTCATTTACTCTGAGTTTTACATGTTATTCAAAATGGGGTCCTAGGCCAGCGGCATCGGCATCACTGAGAAGCTGGTTAGAAATGCTGCATCTCCACTCCAGACCTTGCTGATTCAGAACCTGCGTTTGAACATGATGTGCCTGGCGGTGGAGAAGCCTGCCTTTAGAGCTAACTATCATTTGACTAGTTCTTTTCTGGATGTTTATTTACTCATCTTTGTCCATGCTTGGTCTTCAGTGCTGCGTGGTATTTAGCTGTGGAGAGTAGGGGCTACTCTGGGTGCAGGGGTCTCTCTTGTGGAGCACTCTGGGGCAGGTGGGCTTCAGCGGCTGCAGCTCCCAGGCTCCAGGGCACAGGCTCACTAGCTGCAGTGCCTGGACTTAGTTGCCCCGAGGCGTGTGGGATCTTCCTGGATCAGGAATTGAACCTGTGTCTCTCGCACTGGTGGGAGGATTCTTTACCACTGAGCCACCAGGGAAGTCCTCATTTGATTAATTCTTTTCCCCATCACAAGCCTTTCAAACACCTGAATATGGTTATCATGTCTCTCCAAGTAAGTTTTCTTTTCAAGGCGTAAAGATTCTCATTTCTTTCAATTGATTCCTCATGTAAAATGTTTGAATAGTATTTTTTTAAAATAATGAGCTTCCATTAATCCAGATATACCTGGACTTTTCTTTTAAAATAGATGTAGAATTTAAAACACTGAATTCTGGCACTGAACCCCTTATAGATGAATGGTAATATAAGGAAAAAATATATAATTTTAACCCTTGCATTTTAAAGCATTAAGAAGGAAAATCTGGTAAATCAGGATATATGTGTAGTAATTCTGAAAACATGGAGTAGTGAGATATTTGCTGTGCTGATTAAATGATGTAATTATTTCAAAATAGCAGAAGCTAGGATAAAACAACAGCTATATCTTAACTATACAGCTATGAGAGACCTTCCCCCTCCATCCATCTTTACACATTTGACAAGCTAAGTTAGAGGCTGTTTCGGGTACAGGACTGTACCTGCTTGCTTCTGCATTTTGATGTAATATTCCTTCTCATTTGTAAAGTCCTTCTTTACTTTCTGTCAGTTCAAATATCAGTAATTCTTTAAAACCCAACTTAAATACCACTGTCTAGGAAGCCTCCTCTAACTCCTCCAGTTAAAAGTTTCCTCTTTTCTTCCCCTTCTGAAAAAGACAGATATCCAACTTTTAGTTTTTTGGTGTGTCTTCTTCCTATTTAGTTTTCTTAAATAAAGGATTAGCATCTAATGAACCTTTGTGTAGCTGCAATACCTTATATACCATAAAAGACCTAAATAAACATTTATTGAACAAACAAAACCATTAAGAAATTTTATCATGAAAATATTAACATTTTTGTTTTATTCTGTATTCTCTAAATGTATCTGAAAATATTATTCTCTTAAAACACTTAAACCAACAATTAAATCCCTCGGATCTCAACTGCAATGTGAGGTGCTAAGGAATCAAAAAGCGAAGTGAAAGAACTGCATAAAGAATTAATATCAAACAATTATTTGGCCATATAAAGACAGTAACTTTCTATGCTGCCATTCCAAGGATGCTAACAGGTGTACCAATAGGTAATGTAAACTAACTGACACTTTAAACAGTGATTCTTAAATATGCAATTTCATGTTTTTATAAAGAAGAGTTGGGATTCTGTCTTTCCCCTTTCCTCCCTTGGAAGAGATTCAGATGGACCCGTAATCTTAATTTGTCATTCATGGTCCTCAAACCCCACTCCCTACCTGCAGTGTTGTTTGGCTCACTGCAATCAGGACTGATCTTCCCCTTCTCTGAATTCCTTTTACTTTTACCATCCGTATCATGTCAAGTAGAAGTTTATAATCTCCCTCATTTTGTTAGAAGAGAAGCCTAATGTCTTCAAAGGAATTAAGATTAGTAAATAGATCCTCAATTTCTGTTATACCCTTCTTAGTACGAAAAGGGACAAATTCTTAAGATACAGATTAATAACTCTTTCCTCTGCCAAGTCATGTTTTAAATACTTAGTAAGAAACTGCTTAAAATGTGAAATAAAAAATGCTACTCATCACTCATGAAAAAGATAGTACCCTAGAACAAACAAGGTTTCTATGCTCATCTTACTTCCATGGGGTGGCAAAGAGTTGGACATGAATTAACGACTGAACAACAGCAACACACACACGATTTAGAGTTCTATTTAAATTATCTTACCGAATTCCTTCAGGATCTGAGATATATGACAAAAATACATAGGCAGGTAAGCGTGAGGCACACGACAGGTTTTTGTGCAAGACTTTAGAACCTTTAATATTCTAGGAAGGTCAAATAAAACCTTTCCGCAACTTGACCAAGAAATCTTTCTTTTCCTGAAAACATCTATCTGTGAACTGAACAAGACCACTATCACTGTTCTAAGGACTGTTTTAGAAACAGCATCCTGAATGTGTACTCTACAGAGATCTAGTACCAATAATTAAAAAAAGATACAGGTCAACTAAGACACATTTTTAATGTTTAAAAAAAATCAATAAATCATGAGTTTATCAATGTGGTTCATACTATATAATATTTCATTAAAAAGACGATGTAGTCATAGAATAAATTCAATTTTAATTTACCATATTTTCAATACAAATATATAAAGGTTTACTGAATAAGGAGGAAGAGAAAAGGGATAGGATTTGTTGATTTCTTAGAGATAAAAGTATTTTATGGTATGGTATAAAATATATTTTCTTCAAGGTTTTCTCTATGACTTTAGCGTCTGTTGGCTTTTATTCCTGCTTTGTATATCTGAATTAACACTAATTTTTTTTTTCCCCTTTGTAGAGATATTAAAAAAAAAATACAGAAAAGTAGGGAGCATACATCTGCCCACCACCTAGACAAGAACACACAATCGCTAATTTTGATCATATTTGTTTCACCCTCTTTTTCTTATAAAAAGTATAATAACAACTATCAACAGTTCTGCCACTCATTCAGCAAGGACTTTTCGACATGGACGGCTGCATTATGCTAATAGGCCCTGCACACTGAATGGTGGGTCAAAGGGCCAATGACCTACTCTGTGCATGTACCTTTCAGACTGGTGGGAGAACACAGTCAAATAATCACAGAAATAGTTTCAAACTGAAAGGCTACTAAAGTAAAGTTCCAACCAGTCTTTTTTGGCTGGGACTCCACATGAGGATTAAATCCTATTGCCAATGATATGAGTGAATATTTTCTCAGTTCTCTTAAGACTGGTGGTATACGGCTAGTATCATTCTAGAGAGAAGTTAGTTACATGCAACGGGTGTCTTAAGGCATTAGGAACTAACTTTCAGAACCAGCAGAGAAGATACAATGAGAAAGACTTGACCTAATTTTTAGTGGTGGTGATGGATGAGGGGTTGGTCAGGAGACCTACCTAAGGAAGTGAAGTCTGCTTGAAGCCTGAAGGAGTCATCTAGGCTGGGGCTGGGGGAGCAAGGGCAGTAGTGTGAAATGCTTTTCTAGGAACAGCTTATTAAAAAAGGAACAGGTGACTCTAAAAAAGTACAAGAGCAATTATGTCTGATGTAGAGAATGGGGGCAGGGAGGAATCATGAAACATAAGGTTGGAGAGGCAGACATGTAGTCAGGGCCCAGAAGGGATGACTTCAGTGCATCACCAAAGGTCACTGCGGCTCCAGTGGGCTACAGAAATAGGAGTGGGTGAGGAAGACAGTGGTGGAGAGGAGCAACCTACGTGAGAGGCAACCTTTTACACTAGAGTGGCAGTGGCAGGATGGAGAAAAGCTGACAGATTTGAGTAGCATTTAAAGTATAAAGGCAGGGATGTGTCCAGATGACTGGGTTTTGGGTAGACAATGAGCTGAATATTGGGGGAAAGGGAGAGAATGAGCTGTGACGTCTGTTCTAGGAATGAGGTCACACTGAGACGTCTGAGGGAGACAGCAGGGAGGCAACCTCAGCAGTGGGTCTGGGAACTGGAGGAGGGGTCTGGCCTGCAGCTGCCTTACTAGAGGAGAGGGAGGAGGGTGGCAGAGGCCTCATGCAGTCACTGAGCTTAGCGCACATTAGGAAGCAAGGTGTGTCCGTATAGTGTGTGTGTCGTGCAACGTGAGGTGATATAAATAAAAGAGACACTAAGGAAAAAGGGTGAAAACTGCTGAAGATCGTGACAAAAGTGCGTCTCTACACAACATGCTGTTGCGGCACTGTAAATGCTCTCTGCTGCTGTTTGCTCACGAAGGCATGTCTGAGTCTTTCGCGACCCCATGGACTGCAGCCCATCAGGCTCCCCTGTCCACGGGATTCTCCAGGCAAGAACACTGGAGTGGGTTGCCATTTCCTCCTCTAGGGGATCTTCCTGACCCAGGGATCCAACCCCTGTCTCATATACTGGCAGGTGGATTCTTTACCACCGAGGCACCTGGGAAGCTATAAATGCTCTCTAATGTTTTTCAAAATGGTTCTAATTTATCTGATAATGTAAGTTCCAAGATTAGATACCCAGATGCAATAAGATCATTTAGCAATATTCTTATAAATATATTCAGATACAAAAAAATAAAATTCTAATAATTCTAAATAATTCTAAAAATTTCTAATAATTTCTGGTATTTCTACTTCATTCTCTGTATAAATTAACCTGATTTCACGATTTTTGTATTACTTTGGAGAATTAAAAATATTGTCAAAATTATATGGTGTCATATTTACCAAAAATCTACCAATATGTTAGCTACTGTTTTAAGTTATTACTAAAATACTGAAATCAAGTTTACAGCTTGGTGGATGGTTTGATTATATGGCACACAAAGTCTAACTGCTACACTTTTTGGAAGTGTTAATAAAAATCAAACACCAAGTAAGTCCTTACTGAAAAAAGGCCAAGAAAATCACAGTTACTGCTTTTAGACAGGATAAGTAATTATACTCCTACCTTATATTTTTTGTGCTTGAATAAATATAGTCCTGGATTTATTCTCTAGTTTAAACCAGTTACTGGAATGCATTTATAACTCTTATTCAATTTGTTACATACCAGTTAGCAATGTCCTTGTGAGCTACTAAATTCTGAAGAAACGCTTGTAATCCTAATTGCCTATCTTCTAAAAAGTCCGCATTGTAATTATCTCTAAACCAGCGTTTTGGTGGAAGGGCTAATCGAAAGCCTGGAAACATCTCTTTTAACTGAAAAAGAAGAAAAAAGAAAATACAATGTTCAACTAAATCACTTGAATTCTACAAAATCTAACCTGTTGACTCTATGAAACTATTCACAAAACCGGCTTACAATAAAAGATTTAAATTCAGATATGCTTTTTACGCCTTGACTGTTTTGATTTCTACCAGTTGCGTATGCACAGGAGTTACAGTTGCTCCTTGTCCCTGCTAACACTTGGTATTGTCCATCTTTTTAACGTTAGCCATCTTACGAGGTGTGTAGCAGGATTTCATTGCAGCTTTAATCTGCATATCTCTGTTGACAAATGTTGTTAAGTATCTTCTCATGTGCTTGGATCTATTCAGATCTTCTGAACCCTCTGCTTTTCAAAGAACTGGGTACTTGTCTTTGGATTAAGTTGTCAGAGTTCTTTATATAGTCTAGATACAAGGCCTTTGTCAGGTATATGTACGATGAACATATTCTCCCAAACTATGTTTTGACTTTTCATGTTATTCTTAACAGAGCATATTTAAAAATCTTTACTGTTTCCTAACTCATCCTTTTTTTTTTTTTTTCCTTTTCTGGTTTATGCTGTTTTCGATACTATCTAAGAAACCTTTGCTCAACTCTAGGGTTGTAAAAATTTTCTTCCATGTTTTTTCCTAGATGTTCATAGTTTTAACATTTACATTTTGGCTTATAATCCATTTTGCATATTTGGCTTACATTTTACTTTCTTAGGGAAGGCTTTCCCATCTTCTAAGCTGGGTGAGATTTCCCTTTATACACTCTGATTAACTGAATATATTAATATAACTGGATAACAAGGTACCTCAAAATTCAGTGGTGTAAAATATTCATTTATTAGGCCATGGACTCTGTGGGCTGGCAATTCCTACAGGGCAGGGTGAGGATGGATTATTTGTTTCATAATGAATTAGAATTTCAGCTAGACACCTGAGGTTGAGAAGCATCTGAAGTTCACTCCCACGTATTTATACGGGAATAGGCTGTTTGCTGGCTGAGACCTTAGCTGGGGCTGTCAATCACAAGCCTGACATGGACTCTCCATGTTTTGTGGACTTTCTCACCGCATCGAGACTGCGTTTCAAAAGCATCCCAAGAGAGAAAGCCAGGATGAAGCTGTATACTTCTTATGATCTAGGCTCATTCACACAGCATCAGTTCCACTGTCCTCTATTAGTTAGATCAGTCATAAGCTTACCCATGTTCGAGGTGGAAAGGAAACAAGATCCTACCCCTTGATGGTAAGTGGCAAGATTCCGGGAGAGCACATGGGACTGAGAATGCTGCTGCAGACATTTTTGGAACACACAGTCTGCCACACGTTGTCAAATCCTTCACTTATTTTTTGAATGATATTTATCATGAGGCAAATTAAGTAATGTTTATTTAATTCTGGACTCTCCTACCAGACCAGTCATTCCAAATGTTGGCTGCATATTGGAATCACCTAAGGAACTTTTGAGTAGGAACTCACAGAGATTCTGAGAGGGCTCCACTGTTGAACAGCTCCCTTTTGTCTGAAGATGATTAATCATGATTTATATTAATGACTGTGTCCTACCTCTGACATATTTGGATTTTCACTGCTTGGGATATGGCCTGGGCATCGTAATTTTAAAAAGCTTTCCAGGGAAGTACAAAGTACAGCTAAGATTGAGAACCATTTTACACACAGTTGCATCCCCAGTGCCTAACATAATGCCTGCTACATTACAAGTAGTCAACAATCTATGTTCAATAAATGAGGAATGAAATGGAACCATGTACATTCACATTTCTCTACTTAAATACAAGACAAAATATTACAATGTAAGAAAAAAAAAACTGGCAAAGGAGAAAAATTCACAGGGTAAAAAGCTAAATAAAAACATAAAACATTCTGTCAACATACATTTCTATACTGAAAATTCTGATTTGATTTCAAGATGTAAATATTTTTGGCCTTGGAGTGTGTTTACTGTGTGAAAGTAATAAAAGCCATAGGGATGAAATAAAAATAGTCATAAAAAAATTAATTTTAAGCTTTAAAATTTAAACATAACATATGTCCACATGTATGGTTAGATTTTTTTCCCCTTAAAAAATAATCCTCAGAAAAGAGTGAGTTGTTCCATAATTAGGCCTTCACAAAGTGTTCATAAGTGCTTATTCAATAACTTTATTTTGAACAAAGGATAATTTGGGAACTATACATTAGCTTGAAATAACCAATAAATGGTAGCTTTTATATTTCATTAAACTTTACTAGATATCCTGTGAAATGGCATCAAAATAGGCATTTGATATTTCTATAAAAAAGCCTTTAGAAAATGACACACATGCTGTGCCATTAAGAAGGAGAACTGAGCACACTCCTCTGATTCTGTCTTTCTGAGTTCCGCTAAAATTATGGTGAAGAGGAAAGAAACTTAAAACAACATATTGGAAACTAAAAGGCACTGAGGAGAGCAGCAATTGACTCAAGAGAGCCAAGAAACCTGAGGTGTAGAAAAACTTATTCCAAGTTTTTAGTTATAGAGACCTCAGACTGTTCACAAACTGGTAGCACAAGGTAGGAGATTGGAAAACACCTCCAAGGAGAGGTGGAGAGTCTGATCAACTCAACAGGAATGACTTTAAGATTCTGAAATCAGAAGTTCTCCAGCAAATGCCCACCTTTCCCATTATACAGTGAATCTTGAAGTCAACGCAAGATTCTCCCACGAAGTAAGAGATCCCAATCAGCTATTAGTACCCAACTTTTAATCATGAGCAGACAACCAAGAATTACTATAAACTAATGCTTAACATGGAAGACAAAGACATATCACAAGGAGAGAAACAAAGACAACACAAAGAGGAAAAAGTATGAATAAAAATACAATCAATCACTAATACAGTCAATGGATTAAGATACTACATTAAGAAATAAGAATAAGATGCCCGAAAGAGAGGACATTCAGAGGAAAGATGGTCTTAGAGAGAGACAAGGAAAACTGCCTTCAAAATAGCAGGAACAACAACAACAACAAAAAAATAGCAAATGGGGAGGAAAAGATCCAGAATCATATAGAGTCAGCCCGAAGGCCTGTTTTACAAGAGAGGTGACGGACAGAACACAGAAGGCAGGAATCCATTAAAAAGCAATTCAAAACCACTTCTCTGAACTGAAAGACACGGACTGCCCACAAAGCATCTAAGTTAATACAAGAAAAGAACCTACAAAAAGTCCTTGTGTGTCCCCTTCCTCTGGAACCTCCCCCCACCTCCCTCCCCACCCCACCCTACAGGTTGTTAGAGAGCCATGGTTTGAGTACCCTGAGTCATACAGCAAATTCCCATTGGCTACTTATGTTGATGTTTGGCAGAAATGAACACAATTCTGTAAAGCAATCTTCCTTCAATTAAAAAATAAATTTAGAAGGTGGAAAAAAAAGGTCACTGTGAAATTTTAGATTAATTACACAGGGAAGATTCAAAGGACTTCTAAAGAAGAAAAAAACAGGTGACATGCAAGTGATAAGGAGCAAGAACAGCTTTGGACTTCTCAAGGGCAATACACAACACTAAGAAGAAGATAAAATAGCGTAACGTCTTCAAAATTCTGGAAGAACATTTTCCAACTTAGAATTCTATACCCAGCCCACATTTCAACCAAGTGTGAAAATGGAGTGAGCATCAACTACGTATGAAAACAGAGTGAGCATTTTAGACGTGCAGGGTCTGAAGGACACCACTTCCCATGTGGTCTTCCTCAAGAAGCCACTGAAGGGTTAGTTCTGCCAAGAGGAGACCGTGATCCAAGAAAGAAGACACGACACAAAGGAAACAAAACCCAACAACGGAAAAAGGGGCAAAACCCCAGAAAGAGTGAAAGGCAGCTTTATAACTGCCTGATGTCAGTCAGCTTGGGGCAGTGCAGGACAGTGTGACCCAAGAGACAGACATGTTGAAGATTACCATGGATTTCTTTTTAACGGAAGGACTGAATGCTTGGTTGAGCTTAGCCCAGATTTTCATATGAGCTCTGCTTGTCTTGACAGTGGGCTGATAATGGTTCTGCTTCCTCTCTATGCTCTGCTGGGTGGAACCAATTGGGAATAATAATTTTACCTCAGAGAATTACTCAGTTTTAAACTACTTCTGCAAACTGGAAGTAGAAAATAGTGAGTTTTCTAGTAGAAAATAAAGAAAACCCCACTCTCATGCCACATTTCTGCAAACTATTCATCACCAGTCTGCTCTACTACTCTGCCAGATGCCGCAACTCTGGGAAACTGTGTTCCAGACCTTGCTCATGACTTTGCCCTCTGACTTTCTCAGAAGAGGCTCTTAAAAACTCCTAGAGAAGCTGAAGCCAGATTATAACCCAGGAAGTTAAAAAAAGAGGAAGAAAAAGTTTCTCTTTCTAAACAGTGTTATTTTAACTAAAATGATTTTCACATTGTCAACTATCTATTTTTTTCCTCATTACTATAGAAAAATGGAAAATGTAAACTTCTCAAAGTTAGAATCAGATCTATATAGTTTCCATATGATACCAAATTCCTAGCACAGTGATGAACTCAAAAATTTCATGACTGGTTTTACAAAATGAAAGATGCTAAGATTTTACTTTAACAATTATAAAAATAATAACTACCATTTAAACTGTGTGGCTGCTGCTGTCTGACACACATTTTTGACTCTTGCCAGTAAAAGCAGGTGATGAGTGGAGCTCTTTCTGGTACCTAGAAGACTGACATATACACTTATTAATTTTAAGTGCCCAACTTAAGAGTATCAAGGAGATATTTATAAGACTTAAATTAAGCTTCCATTAACATCTTTTCTCAAAAACTTAAGAGCAATCTAAATCCCAGCTTGCCTAAAGCAAGAAATATTTTGGCAATAAAGATGAATCCAGAGAGATAAATGGAAGCAAATACTAAATAATAGTTGAGTCCTGAGGAGAACAAAAGTCATAAAGGATGAAATAGCTCTGAACTGAAACTGTTAGAAATGAGTCTGTATGAACAAAAATCATAACAATTTCGTAAGAAAGCTAAGAATTCCACTTAAGTATGTTAACTTAATGAATCACTTTGGTCTTCTTGTGTGTTTTAACCATTTAAAAAGATGAACTGAAGTAAAGAATTACAGGTTTTTAAATCAACCGTGTAAAATAAGAACTCAGGAACAGAAAATAAAATTTATATATGATATAAATCTTAGAAATAATATTAAGTATTTTGACAAGTTGCAATAAGTCATCTTAACAATACCTTAATTAAGGATAAAACAGTTTAGCATTTTATATTTTACCTTTTCATTGAAACTGAGGTTTAAGAATGGTGGAAGCTTTTTTGGCATCCCAGCAGTTGCAAAGTCACAGAAATGGAATTTCCCCTCACCAAATGTTCTAAGAACATACCAACTTGAGACGTTCTGAGAGTCCAAGAAAGCGATAGGGAAGATGGCAGGTGGGAAAGTAGGGGCCATAAAGTCTCCTCTACTCAACATCTATCAGAATTAGGGAGCAGTCCGTGGTCCAAGGTCATCTTACTTGGCCTCTCTGAAGCATCATACACTGCTTACTTCTTTTGGAAAACTGCTTTTACTCTTAAATACCAACCACCCCTGTCTGTCCTGCCTGATTTTCCTCCAGCTCTGTGAACTTCAGCTGCTGTTTCTCTACTGAAATCTTACTGTAATTTACTCAATCAGTTCCCTAGTGTTAGAAATTTAGGTTGGTTCTAAAATTTTTAACTATTTAAAACAAAATGAACAAAGAGAACAACAATACATAAAACATGATATCATGAGAAGTATCCTTAGGGCTACATACTGCCCATATCAATAATTTATTATATAGGATAAATCCCAGAAACATAATTATCATGTAAAATTATGTAGAGCTTTAGGATGTCCTCTAGGAAGACTTATATTTCTAACAATAGACATACCACTTAAAGGCTGCCAACCTGATAGGTGAAAATTAAAATAGTTTTTCTTCCTTTTCTTTAATTGTAATTGTATTTATTTATTGGTGGTGCTGGGTCTTCATGGCTGTGCAGACTTTCCTCTAATGGCAGAGTGGGGCCGCGAACTTCTTGCTGGGGCGGCCTCTCCTGTTGCGGAGCACAGGCTCCAGGGCACACTGCCTTCAGCAGCTGCAGGACGTGGCCTCAGCAGTGGTGGCTCCCGGGCTATGGAGCACAGGCTCAGCAGTGGTGGTGTACAGGTTCAGCCACTCTGTGGCCTATGGGAAACCCTCCGGACCAGGGCTTGAACCCATGTCTGCTGCAATGGCAGGCGGATTCTTTACCACTGAGTCACCAGGGAAGCCCAACAGGTGAAAAATAGTGTCTTAATTTTCTTTTCTTGGGGTACTTGTGATAGTAAATGGTTTCCAAATTTATTGGTCATTTATATTTCTTCTGTGGATTACACTGTTCATATCACTTGCTGAATTTTCTATTTTGGGGTGTTTCTTGTTACTTATTTTTAAGGGTACTTAATGTACTGCTGTTTATTATTATCTTCTTTGTCTGTGTGAATTCTAGATGGCCCCATGACCTTTGCCCCTGGTGTAGCCTCTGTGTTTCCTTGTTACACAGTAAAAAAGATTTTGTACATGCAATTAGGGTTACTATTGAGTTGATCTTAAGACAGGAAAACTATTTACATGAGCCTAATCTTATCACTCAAGCTCTATAAAGGTAAAGCTTCTTCCTGGCTGGTGACAAAAGAGAAAGCCAGAGATATTCTAGCACAAGAAAAACTTGACCAACTCTTGCTGACTTTAAAGATGGAAGGGTCATGTGCAAGAGCTGAAGAATAGTATCTATGGGCCAAGAACAACCTTTGGCTGACAACCAGCAAGGAAACAGGGACCTTGTCTCACAATCACAAGAAACCAAACTCTGCCAACAACAACGATACTGAAAGCTGATTCTTTCCCAGAGTCTCCAGATAAAAGGCCAGTCAAGTCAATATTTTGATTTTGACCTTGTTTGACCCTAAGCAGCAAACCCAGCTAAGCACTCCAAATCTCTAAATAACGAAGAGGTGTGTTTTAAGCCACAAAGTTTGTGATAATTTGTAATACAGCAAAGGAAACTAATCATAATATGCTAAATTTTTTTTTTCATTCTTCTACTATAGTTGTATGATTTTGGGGGTCTCATACACATACATCTTTTCAAAGTTATAAGATTATGTAAATAATCATATTTCTATTGCCAATTTTAAGGTTTTCACATTTTTAATATTAAAAATAATTTTTTGTTTCCAACAAAAGGAAGTTATATGTAGAAATGGGAGTTCAGACTCTTAAAATTAAATGAAACAGTTGTTAGGAAATAGCAAAGATTCAACTTCACTTAAATAATCATCAAAGGAGAAAAAAAAAGTAGCAACAGTAGAACTCCAGGAACAGATAATAATTCCAAACTGAAAAGTCAGTTTTAGATTTATTAAAGTACTTACTTTATCATTAAGCCTAGAGAAGTCAGTGTATCGTCTAAAAACTACCCAGCTTTCTTCTGGGGTCTTCTTTACTAATATTTTATATACCTATGGAGAGAGTGAGAGACAGAGAGTTAATTTGAGGCAAAATGCTTTTCTGAAGCACACTAATAATAAATAAACTCATCAGCCTCTAAAATATATTTTATGCTGCTGCTGGGGCTGCTGCTAAGTCGCTTCAGTCATGTCCAACTCTGTGCGACTCCATAAACGGCAGCCCATCAGGCTCCCCTGTCCCCTGTCCCTGTCTTGCCTGGGATTCTCCAGGCAAGAGTACTGGAGTGGGTTGCCATTGCTTTCTCCGATATTTTATGCTAATATATTCTAAAATTAACATGAAAAATAGCCACTATTGTCTTACACAGTCAATTTAATTTTTAAACTCAATAACTGCCAAGCAAAGTTTTCTAATAAATTAGATGTTTTAATCTTCAAGGATGAAATACAAGGTAGAAAATATCCGTATTAGATGAAAGTTTACATTTCTATAATTAAGTACAATTTTCTAGGCTACTGAATAGAAAAATTTGGTTGAAGCAAGTCAATATTTTAAAAGGTACTTAAGATTCTATATTTCCTAAGGATAATTTTAGAATTTATTGCGAGGAAATACTGTTTACAACAGAATCTCAGAGAAACATCTGGTAGTTTCTGGTACAGTGTTTTGAGCTAAGCTAAATACATGACACACAAAACGTACTCAATAACTATCTACTGAATGAGTGAAACTCTCTTAAAAAGACTAACTTTTTTTCTTTCAAGTTAAGGTATGGAATAACTTTCAATTGTAGTTCTAGAGCTGCACTCTAGCTGCAAACAGCTATAGAATACTTGAAATGTGACTTTGACACATGCTGTGAGTGTCATATAGACCAGATTTCAAAGACTTAGTATGAAAAAAGATGTAAAAATACTTCATTAAAAAGATTATATATTGGTTACATGTTGAAATGATATTTTAAATATACTAAACAAAATACATTACTAAATAATTTCATCAGTTTCTTTTTACTTTTTTTAACACTAAAAATTAGGAATTTTTAATATTATAAGTATGACTCATAACTCTAGTGGATGATCAAGAGACAATTTATTAGGTAGGGATTGTTGATCATCCTTACCATTTGATTCTTCTCCCTTACAGACTTCTTTTTCAGCTTTGAAGGGAGAGAATCAGCAAAGGTTAGATTGGATTCTTTAGTTTTCAAGTAAAAAGTAAATAATTTATCTTTGCAACATATAAAGGTGAGGATGAAGATTATTTGGATACCCTGTAAAGTCTCCAGAAAGTCCTGATGTAAAACAGTCATGCAGGGGATAAAAAGTAAATATTCTTTTTAGAAAATGAGCCCTTTTCTAACTGCTACCCTTCACAGTGGTCTCTAAACACTCCTTTTTTCTCTAGGAAAAATACAGGATAAATTTTTGGTTTATTTTTTCTAGAAAGCTCTCCTATCTACTTGTTTAAGTAGTACTTTCAATGAAAACTATGTACAGTACTGATTATTGCTTCCTCTAAATTCTAATAGCAGTTACTGTCTCTACTCTTTATTTGAAACTTAGTGTATACTACACTTTGTACTCTTGTTTTATGTATGTAGTCTGTGCTTTAAGTAAACAAATGTAGACACATACACTGATCATAAAATACATACAGAAAAGCACAAAAACTTCAGTATACCACTTAATGGATTTTCGCAGAGTAAACACACCATGTACCGAGTAACAAGAGGAAGAAACAAAACATTACCAAAGAAGTCCACCCCGTGACTCTTTCCGGAACCTGCTTACCACCCCTCTCGTTTACTTTTTGTTTTTAATCACTTTTCAAAGACGTGACACTCTCTCTATGTATAAGACCTCGCCAGTTTTTCCTAAACTTTCTTCAGTTAAGAGATAAACTCAAAGAAATATACCAAGGTGAAATTATTTGACAAACCTAAGACTCTCAAGCTTGTAACTCTATCTTAGACCTCTCCCCTAAACTGAACACTGAATATATATATATGTGTGTGTGTATATATATAGAGAGAGATAAAACACATATGCATGTGTACACCCTCATATATACATACATGTAACTGACATCTCCACTTGATGTCTAACAAACGTTTCAAACCTAGCACATGCAAAAACAAATTCTGGTCTTTCCCTCAAAATCTGCCATTTCATTCAATGGCAACTCTACTTTTCACATTGTTTAGGTGAGAAGCATTGGGATCATCTTTGCTTTCTCCATCTCCCCCATCCAAAGGCTCTCTCTTCAAGACATCTCCAGACTCTGGGAATTTCTCAGGCCCCCTTCCCCTGCCTGGTGCACACCACCACGTCTCCCATGGATTACTGCAAGAACCTAACTGCCTCCTGCCTTCCTTTTTCTCCCACAAAATCTAGTCTCAATTCAGCAGCCAGAATGAGCCTTTAAAAAGCTTAAGTCAGATCATCTGATTTTCCCGTTTAAAATCTTTTTGAGATTCCCAGCTCAAAATGGGGGAAACTCTAAAGGCCTTATAAAGGCTTCTGTGCTCTATTTGAACTGAGGGTCACACTCCCTTGCTTTTACCTCAGTTCCTACATCTCTCCCCACTGATTATTCTGTTGTCAGCCATGAGGGTCTTGGCAGTTACACTGCCTGTCTGGGAAGCCCCCTCCCTCCCCACTCAATGTCCTGGGTATTGTCATGGCTCATTTTCTCTTCAGTTCAGTGGCTCAGTCGCGTCCGACTCTTTCTGACCCCATGGACTGCAGCACACCAGGCCTCTCTGTCTGTCCCTGTCACTTTCTCTCAGCGCTACATCTTTCCTGTGAGGCCATGACTGGCATTGCCACTTAAATTGTAACTCTGGTTTCAAGAAACTATTTCTTTCCTCCTTTTGATTCTTCTCTATAGCACTTATCACCATGTGACAAACTAACATTAAGAATAAAATTGCTTATCTATCTTTCATACGTTCAGTTGAGCTCTTGTACCACTATTACCTGGAAGAGGGCTTGGCACATAACAGGTACTCCAAAAACACTAAAATTATAAATAAGTGAATATGATTGATTTTATATGTGTCATTTATTTCTTCCTCTGCATTGTCTTGAAAGACTTTATATACAAACTTTTCACACACATTACTTCAGTGAATGCTTCTCTTGCATAGAGAAGGTAGGTCACCGTACAGAAATGAGCTACCAATTTATTATAATTTCCAAAAATCACTCACAAAAAAGTCAGATCCATGCAGATTTGCCACCCATATCATGTCTTACAACATTTTAACTCTAAAAACTGCCTCTTTATAATTCAAATATTCTTTTTCCTAGAAGATCCTTCCATACTGTTATTAACTATACAACACGAAATGTTGAAGTAAATATGAAATCATTACTTCCAGAAAATCCAAGAGAAAGAACAGTTTCAAAGAACAAGCTTATAAGTGGATTTAACAAGGTCATCGGATATATAAATATGTAATATATAATGAGGACAAAATAGATTAAACTAGCAATGAACAAACAGAAAACATGAAAAGATGTAGAGAATATCAAACAATATCCATACGTAGTAATAAATCTTGGCAAAAGAGGTTAAGACTTCTGCCCTGAAAACTATTACTTAAAATATTATTAAATATTATTTAATAACTTTTAAAAACATTATTTAAAATTAAATAAAATATTATTTAAATAAGTTAAAGACTTAAGGACATGGTTTAGGTTCATAGATTCAAAGACTCAGTACTATAAATATGTCAGTTCTCCCTAGATAGATTTAATACAATCTCAATGCAAAGGGCCAAGACAACCCTGAAGAGGAATAGCAAAGCTATAGTACTTAGCTACCAGATGTCAATACTACCATCAGGTCTTAGTAATTAAGACAGGGTGAAACCAGTAAAGAAGGGAGAAATGGAACACAGAATCAGACCCATATATTTATGGTCACCTGATTGTGACATACGCAACAAAGCAAATGCAAAGGAGATAGAGTTGTTTTTTCAATAAAAACCTGATTTTAGGGAGAAAAAAATGTGTCTTGACTCTTACTTCATACCATGGACAAAAATCAATTCCAGACAGTTTATAGCTCTAACTATGAAAAGTCCAACAATAAAGCTCTTAGAAGAAAACACAGGACAACATACTTGTAATCTGGGAGGAGGCAGATTTTAAAAAGGGCTAACTATATGCAGGTCAGGAAGCAACAGTTAGAACTGGACATGGAACAACAGACTGGTTCCAAATAGGAAAAGGAGTACGTCAAGGCTGTATATTGTCACCTTGCTTATTTAACTTCTATGCAGAGTACATCATGACAAATGCTGTGCTGGAAGAAGCACAAGCTGGAATCAAGACTGCTGGGAGAAATATCAATAACCTCAGATATGCAGATGACACCACCCTTATGGCAGAAAGTAAAGAGGAACTAAAGAGCCTCTTGATGAAAGTGAAAGAGGAGAGTGAAAAAGTTGGCCTAAAGCTCAACATTCAGAAAACGAAGATTATGGCATCCGGTCCCATCACTTCATGGGAATTGGATGGGGAGATAGTGGAAACAGTGTCAGACTTTATTTGGGGGGCTCCAAAATTACTGCAGATGGTGACTGCAGCCATGAAATTAAAAGACACTTACTCCTTGGAAGAAAAGTTATGACCAACCTAGACAGTATATTCAAAAGCAGAGACATTACTTTGCCAACAAAGGTCCATCTAGTCAAGGCTATGGTTTTTCCAGTGGTCATGTATGGATGTGAGAGTTGGACTGTGAAGAAGGCTGAGTGCCGAAGAATTGATGCTGCAAGGAGATCCAACCAGTCCATTCTGAAGGAGATCAGCCCTGGGATTTCTTTGGAAGGAATCTGAACCTGATACTGAAGCTGATCTGAAGCTGAAACTCCAGTACTTTGGCCACCTCATAAGAAGAGTTGACTCACTGGAAAAAGACTCTGATGCTGGGAGGGATTAGGGGCAGGAGGAGAAGGGGACGACAGAGGATGAGATGGCTGGATGGCATCACGGACTCGATGGATGTGGGTCTGAGTGAACTCTGGGAGTTGGTGATGGACAGGGAGGCCTGGTGTGCTGTGAGTCATGGGGTCGCAAAGAGTAGGACACGACTGAGAGACTCAACTGAATTGTAAAAAAAAAAATGTGCTGGACTATATTAAAACTAAGAACTCTTGATTACTGAATGAACCATTAAGGAAGGCAAATCACAGAGTGAGAGATGACAGTCACAAGACATGTTCTGAAAAAGGACTTATGTTCAAAATGCACAGGAAACTATAAATCAAAGTAGAAAAGACCTCCCCAAAGGAAAATGAACAAAAGTCTTGAACAGACATTTCAGAAAAGAGAATACTCAAATGGCCAAAAATAAAAAAAGTCTTAAAGGCAAATTAAAACCACAATGTATTATTCTACTCACTAGAAAAGCTAAAATGAAAAAAAAAATACTACATGTTGGGAAGGTGTGGAATAACTAGAATTCTGAAGGTGGGAGGAGAAAGGGACGACAGAGGGTGAGATAGTTGGATGTCATCACAGACTCCATGGACATCAGTCTGAGTAAGCTCCAGGAGTTGGTGATGGAGGGAAGCTTGGCGTGCTGCGGTCCATGGGGTTGCAGAGTTGGACATGACTGAGTGACTGAACTGAACTGGGAAGGTGTGGAATAACTAGAATTCTCACACACTGCTTGAAGAAATATAACTTAGTACAGCCGCTCTGGTACATTGTTCATCAGTATCTTCTAAAGCTGGGCAGATGATCTAGAAACTTTATTCTTAGGACTTTATATCAAACAGAAGTGAGTACATGTGTTTACTGAGGGACAAGTACTAACAGGTTTGCAGCAGTATCTGTAAAATCCCAAACTGGAAATGATTAAAAGGTCATTCAGCAGTAGAATGGATAAGCTGTAGTATATTCACATAAAGGAGTAACATCAGTAATGAAAGTGAGCTGTCTACAATTACATGCAAGATCAAGGATGAATCTTACAAATGTATGCTGAAGAGACCATACCCATGAGTAAATACCCCATAATTCCACTAATATGAAGTACAGAAACAGGCAAAATTAACCTAAGCCATCAGGAGAGTGGGTATTGACTGACAGAGCATGAGGGGAGGCTTTCAGGATGTTGTAATGGTCTATTCTTGATTTGTGTGCTGGTTTCACAGCTCTGTCTGGTTTGCAAAAATTCATTCAAGTAAAGCAAACGTACACCAACAGCATGACAACTTAAGGGGTATAAACCAATTGACTCTTATGTTCAATAAATTACAAGTATAGGCTAACATCATTCAACACAAGTTTAGAACACAGGTTAATAAATCTTTCATCTAATGATGGATAGCAGAAGTCAATACTCACAGTAAATTTAGCTCTTTCTTCCATCACCTCATAACCCAGGATAATAGGTGTAGAAGGTCTATCTTCCAAAGTCACTGTTTCAGGACTTTGTTCTTCACTTTCTCTTGGTCTAGCAGAATACTCAATGGAAGAATCTGCACCTGTAAATTTAGTCCTAATGAGGGGACTGCTACAGACAGATGAAGTGCTTTCCATCTGGTCAGATACACTGGTCTGTTTAAAATTACCCATATTTGAGTCTTCTAACTGGCCTTTGGAAGAATTTGAGCTTGTTGAGATACTCCCAAAAGAAGAACTTCTTTGGTTTCTGGTGGTTGCAAAACTGGAAGCAGAGTTCCCTAGGGGCATAGGAACTGGAACGTAAGGAGTTGCCATCTTCTTTTGGCTTTTGAAACAAACTTGCACACTTCTGAGTCCGAACAATTAGAGAACAAGTAACAAGCAATGCATTATTTTCTTCTTAAGGAATTCACTCTCTAAAAATGAGAGGAACACATGAAAGATTAGTCTTTGATCAGGAGCATTATCCAAAAGAAAACAAAATACTCATATCCATTTCTTTTAATTTTGTAACACTGTATTATTTTGTTTAGAAAGAAAACACACCCCAAACTTCTTTCTTTAATCCAAAAATATCACCTGTAAGAACTCCTGTTTGCAAGATGAGGAGAGCAGAAGTATTCTACACCCGTTTTCTCGATCCTAATATTACATGTTATCCTTTTTCCCTCACTTTCTTTCTTTGTGATGGATTGCTATAAGGGTCATTGTAACCCGACGTCATGGATATAGAGGAGTTGAAAAGCGGAAAAGTGATAAAGATGGTCCTGAAACTTTATTCTCTTTATTATGATCCTGACACTACTAAATATCATACAGGCAGTGGAGGGTAAAGGGAAGGAAAGAAAGGGAGAGAAATTATTTATATTTCCTTCCGATTTAACTAGGGGAACTAAAAAATTACCAGAGTAATGACAGTCAACCAGAAGCTTTGACAGCTTGTAAGGTAAATAATCGACAGTTCTTAAAGTAACAGTTTATTAAAACCAGGATCAAACGGATGGGGGGGGGGAACTTGGTCAAATTAATCAAATAAACCTCAATGAACGTTAAACATATTGAACAAGATTAAATGATTAAAAGTTTAAACGTTCTTCTTGTTTCCAGACCATCCCTAATTCCGCTACACCATAAACTGCAGGTACTGAACAAATGTTCAAAACCCATACTCCGTAAGCTCTGGTGTCAAAAGGAGTTTATCTTGTCTCATAATTTCACAATGATACAGGAAAAAAGGTTTCCCACTAGGCTGTTAATAACCTACGAAATGGCAGTAAAGTACAGATCGGGGAAATGGCACACAAGAACCGGTCTCCCTATCCAACTACGTCCACGCAACTCTACTGGTGAGAAAGGTAAAGAGACAAGCCGCTCAGAGTCCCAGAGACGCGGAGACAACATTTGTAACCCAGCACGTGGCTCTGGGCACCCTTCCCCAGCATCAGGGACTCGGGAAGCCCGAGCTGCTGATTCACCGCTCCTCGGTTCCGCCCGACGGCTTCCCCCCACAGAAGTAAATAAAAGCCTGAACTCAGCCTCCTGACGGCCGGCGGGGTCGCCCCGCCCTCGGCCACTCGACCACCGGAGGCCTCAGGGCCGGGGAGCACCGGACCCGAACAGCCTCTGAGCTGGCGAGGCCCTCAGCGCTGCCCGGCGGGGAGACAGCAAGCGGCGCCCGCGCCGCGGCCCCGACCTGCTCTGAGAAGAACCTCGCGGTCCTCCGGAGGACCACGGGCAGGGGAGGTCTCGCCCGAGCAGCGCGGCGAGCGAGACAGGTGGCGGCGTGCGGGCAGCGCAGAGCCGGGACTACCGGGGACGGTCTGGTCGGGTCTGCGCAGGCCAGGGCTCCTCGGCTCGGGGGACGGCGAGCCCCAGCTCCCGGGGGGGCCCCCAAGACGGCCCCGCCTCCGCCCCGGCGCGCGGCAGAGCCGGTGGCCGCCCGGGCTCTGTCGCACTCCCGGCCCTCCGTGGGAGTTCCCCCCGCC
>NW_024070203.1:92065395-92139896 GCF_014754425.2 Oryx dammah | reverse complement strand
ACCTCAGCGCGCTCCCCACCTCAGCGCGCTCCCCTGCCCGGCCCGCTCCCTACCTCAGCCCACTCGGGCGCGCTGCCCCGGGAGGGTTAACTCCGACCCTGCCTCACCGCGGTTTTCCGTCTCCACCCACAGCGCCCGGAGAACTCACGTGACCCCCTTCCCGAAAACAGCGGCTCCCCGCCCGCCTCCGCGCGGGCCGCGGGCCCAGAGTCCCTGCCAGGAGGAGGGCGGGGCTGGGCCGCCGCCGCTCCCGGAAGTGACGTCACGTCGGGGCGCCCGCCTCAGGGGCGTGAGTTGTGGTCTCAGGGGTCCTCGGCGCCTGGGTCGAACCTAGTTTGTGGTAAGAATTTTACCTTCTTTCCCATAGCTTTATTTTTATCAGTTAACTTTTGAGACATGGAGGCTACGGTCCCTAGTTTGAACGACAGGTGATGAGAAGACTACAATTCCCGGGAGCAACTGCGGCCAATGTGGGCCGGGGCTCGCTTTGCGTCATGGGACTCGTAGTCATCCCCTGCGGGGCTGGTTCTACCGGGTTACAGACTGGTTTCCAGAAGGGGCCGCGTTTCAGGGGAGGACAGCTGATTCTAAAAGGGGGACGCAGGCCTCCAGTGAGGAGGAATAGTTCCTCCAATGGGAAGGAGTAATTTCAGAGAACTGAAGTTGTTCAGTGTGGCGGTGTTTGTTTGTTTTTTTTTTTTTAATATCTCGAGAGAAATTTTGATTCAAATAATAGTATTAGGCCTGCTAGGGGCTTCCAGTGGGGAGACCTTGATTCCATCCCTGGATCCCGTGGAGAAGGCCATGACAACCCACTGCAGTACTCTTGCCTGGAGAATCCCATGGACAGAGGAGCTTGGTGGGCTACAGTCCATGGGGTCGCAAAGACTCGGCAGGACTGAAACAACTTAGCACGCAGGCTTGTTAGACGTGCATGTCTAAAGACCTGAAGATGATCAGAAAAATGGTTGTTTGATAGGCAAATACTAAAATTCAGACCTTTCTGCAGGCCTGTTTATTATTAGAATTGAGCAATTTGATACAAAAATCATTCCATGAGTTCTAAGGCGTTGAAATAGTCCCAAGACTGGGAAAATATGATACTTGTAATTTCAAAGTGAACATAGGAAGATAATCTGGCTTGTGGCATATTGATGGTTTTCGATTGATAATATTGCTCTTTCAGTGTGAATGAGACATAAAAAGAGAATTCTAGTGACTTCCCTGGCAGTGGAGTAGTTAAGACTCTGTGCTTCCAGTGCAGAAGACAAAGTTTCCATCCCTGGTGGAGAAACTAAGATCCCACATGCTTCCTCCTACAGTGGAATAAATAAATAAAATTGAAAAATAAAAAAGAATTCTGTAGAGATGGTAGACTAAAACATGAGGTAGTTTTCAGGATAGACTTGGAAGCCTTTGCTGAGAGGTGGCAGATATATCCTTGAATTCTGTAAGTTAATAAAGGTGTAGAAAAGAAAAAGGAGCTTTGGAACATTTCCCTCACTTGTCAGGACTACAGCAAAAGATAAGTTTGAAAATGGAAAATCTTATAATCTAATATCCAGGAAGCAAAGGAATATTAAATTTTCAAGAAGAAAAGTATACACATACCTCAGTTAGGGATAGAAAAAAGATTTAGAAAAGATCACTGGAATTGTCCAAGAAGAACTTCCTTCACAAATTATTTAAAGGAGCATACAGGACCTGCATACTATATGTATTCTTTGTCTTCCAGAATATCTGGCATAGATGAATGTCTAGATTTTACTTTTAGAAAATGAACTGAACATTTCTTAAAAATATTTTAATGAGATTCCAATTAACAGTATAAATTATACTAGTTTCAAGTATGCAGCATAATAACTTAATATTTGTAACTCATTGTGAAGCGATCACCATAGTAAGTCTAGAGAATTCCAGAAAAATATCTACATTTGCTTCATTGACTATGTTAAACCCTTTGACTGTGTGGATCACAACAAACTGTGGAAAATTCTTAAAGAGATGGGAGTACCAGACCACCTTGCTTGTCTTCTGAGAAACCTGTATGTGGGTCAAGAAGCAACAGTTAGGACTGGACATGGAATAACTGACTGGTTTCAGATTGGGAAAGGAGTATGTCAGGGTTGTATATTGTCACCCTACTGATTTAACTTCTATGCAGAGTACATCATGTGAAATTCTGGGCTGGATGAATCACAAGCTGGAATCAGTGTTGCCAGAAGAAATATCAACAGCCTTAGATATGCAGATGATACTACTCTAATGGCAGAAAGTGAAGAGGAGCTAAAGAGCTTCTTGATGAAAGTGAAAGAGGAGAGTGAAAAAGCTAGTTTAAAACTCAACATGAAAAAAACTTAGATCATGGCATTCAATCCCATCAATTCATGGCAAATAGAAGGAGAAAAAGTGGAAGCAGTGACAGATTTTTTTCTTAGGCTCCAAAATCACTGTGGACAGTGACTGCAGCCATGAAATTAAAAGATGCTTCGTCCTTGAAAGGAAAGCTATGGCAAACCTAGATAGCATATTAGAAAGCAGAGACATCACTTTGCTGATAAAGGTCCATATCGTCAAAGCTATGATTTTTCCAGTAGTCACGTAGGTGTAAGAGTTAGACCACAAAGAAGGCTGAGCACTGAAGAACTGATGTTTTTGAATTGTGCTGGGGAAGACTCTTGAGAGTCCCTTGGACTGCAGGAGATCAAACCAGTCAACTCTAAAGGAAATCAACCCTGAATATTCATTGGAAGGACTGATGCTGAAGCTGAAGCTTTAATTCTCTGGCCACCTGATGTGCAGAGCTGACGCATTGGAAAAGACTCTGATGCTGGGAAAGACTAAAGGCAAATGGAAAAGGGGTGACAGAGGAGTCCATGGTTAGATAGCATCACTGATTCAATGGATTTGAGTGAACTCTGGGAGATAGTGGAGACAGAGGAGCCTGATGTACTGCAGTCCATGGGGTCGCAAAGAGTTGGACATGACTTAGTGACTGAAAAACAACAATAACAATATTCTTGGCTCCTTTGTTGTAAATTAATTGGCCGTATGCATATGGGTTTACTTCTGAGCTCCAGGACATCCTTAACAATCAAGAAAGAATATCTGTGATTGTCAAAATAAAAGTTGTATTAACACAGATAGCATCTAATGGCTAGTCTCTGTGTATGGAATATTTTATTTGAGCTATGATGCCTTTGTACAGTGTACACAATCAAATTGAATTGCATTCATTTTAATTTTTAAAGTAACAGAAGACCATTTTTCTGTCCTTTCATCAGTTTAATTTTGTATAAAACATATACACATAGCAGGACATATGGAGCCTGCTCAAGGTATGATTTTATACAATGATATGTAGATATTGGTACATAAGGGTAGAGGGTTTAAGGGGGAGGAAGAATGAAGGTAAGAAAAAACACAGCAGAATAAAGTATGTGCAATAGGCAGACATCTCTTGAGGTAGCTTCTTAGATCCCAACATTTCCCCCTTCTGTAAAGTTTGTCCCTCTTCTACAAGGATGAGTCCTCATGGTCATGTTCATAATATGTTACTCTTTTAACAAAAGTTTTTTTGTCATAGTTGATTGTGTCTGAACAGGACTTTTGACCCAGTTATGTCCAAATAATACTCTCTTCTACTGTCTTGTAGGAAGGTGAGCATACAGACTGGAAGTCACAGGAGTTAAAGTCAGATAAAGGAAATTTTGTGTGAAGGTCCATAAAGTCCCATGGCTGAGGTCACTGGAGTTGGTCTGGTTCTTCCCCATTATCCATTTTTTTTGGAGTTCATGAGTACCTTAATGTTCTTCCAGTAGATTTGCTTTTTACTTAAATCTAGCCAGAGTTGGTTATTTTGCTTATAACTGAGAGTACATCTAATACGGCACATTGAAATGAGACAAACTGAATGCACAAAGTGAAAGTTGATAAAATACAAACAATCCCTTATCAATGATTTGAAATAACTGAAATAACATAAAATGACTCTTTTCCAATTATTGTTGTTGTTGTTCAGTCGCCCAGTTGTGTCTGACTCCTTGCGACTTTTTGGACTGCAGCACACCAGGCCTCCCTGTCCCTCACCATCTCCTGGAGTTTGCCCAAGTTCATGTTCATTGTAGTGATGCCGTCCAGCTATCTCATCCTCTGACGCCCTCTTCTTCTGCCCTCAATCTTTCCCAGAATCAGGGACTTTTCCAGTGAGTCATCTGTTCGCATCAGATGACCAAAATCCTGGAGCTTTAGCTTTGGCATCAGTCCTTCCAGTGAATATTCAGGGTTGAGCTCCCTTAAGATTGACTGGCTTGATCTCCTTGCTGTTCAAGGGACTTTCAGGAGTCTTCTCCACCATCACAGTTTGAAGGCATCAATTCTTTGGTTTTCTGCCTTCCTTACAGTCCAGCTCTCAACCATACGTGACCACTGGGGCAACCACATCCTTGGCTATATGGACCTTTGTTGGCAGAGTGATGTCTCTGCTTTTCTACACACTGTCTAGGTTTGTCATCACTTTCCTGCCAAGAAGCAATTGTCTTGTGGTTTCATGGCTGCAGTCATTACTTTGGTATAATTTCATGGATTCCTTGTTTTCCATAGGCAGTGTTTCTATAATCTTAATAGTCAGGATCTGAACTCCACCTGCCCTCTGTTTTCTCCCTGTCATGAAATTTTAAAAGTTCAGAAAAAGAACTATAGGTAGTCTGTTCTTAGAGTGACAGGAGGTGACCAAAGTAGCAATGGAGCAACATGATACCCAACTTTATGACAGTGAATTTGTGACCTGTGGATGTCCTAAATCCAGGGTAGGAATTACATGGCATTTATAATGGCACAGAGAAGAGCCTTTCATACTACTAGCATGGATTTGTAATTTTCTACTCCTATTACATAAGAAAGACTTTGAAAGCATGTGTGGAAATCCTACTGGAAATATAACAAAGAGACCAAATTGCTTCACAAAATCACAGTCTTCGAACTGAAAGAGACCATAATGATCTTGAAGATAAGTCTCCATTTGAGAGCCAAGACTCTAAAATGACTCTAAAATGACCCTTTCATTTCCTCAAAAACTGAAAGGAAAACAGAAGCTAAAAGATCTGCTTGTAATCAGTTCCATTACCCATGAACTCTTGGTTCTCAAACTGGTAAGCTTCTTACCCGGGATAGTAAGATGCCCTTTTCTGAGCACGTTTGCACTTGGGTCCTAAATGTCTGTCATCCTTCCAATAGTGTCTTGCCCCTGGTACATTCTCAGTTAACATTTGATGCCTGGGAAGTCTTCATGGATTTTATGCATGAGGAGGACCTACATTGGGCTTAAAGTGTTGCTAGGAATTGAATAAGTAAAGGATGCAGGCAGGGCAAAAAACGAAAATGAAAGTGAAGTCACTCAGTTGTGTCCGACTCTGTGACCCCATGGACTGTGACCTGCCAGGCTCCTCCATCCCTGGGATTCTCCAGGCAAGAGTACTGGGGTGGGTTGCCATTTGCTTCTCCAGGGGATCGTCCTGATCCAGGGATCGAACCTGGATCTCCTGCATTATGGGCAGACTCTTTATGGTCTGAGCCACCAGGCAGAGCACACTAGGCAAAGTAAAAACTCGAGAAAGGGCATAACTGTGTGGAGTGTTGTGAAACTCTGAGTAGACCAGCCTGATTGAATTGAAGGGCCTTTGAATGTAGCTGGAAATAGAGATATGAGCTCCTACTCATCCCTCAAGTCCATCTCAAATATAACTTCACTAGTAATACCTTCCTGCTTTCTTCAGATGGAATTAAGTGAGCACTTACACAAGCCTCTGTGAGTGCCGTGTGTTTGGTGCATGAGTGGAGGCAGTCATTGCATTGTTTGTGAGGACTGCCTCAGTGGCTCAGACAGTACAGAATCCGCCTGCAATTCAGGAGACTCGGGTTTGATCCCTGGGTTGAGAAGATCCCCTGGAGAAGGGAACAGCAACCCACTCCAGTATTCTTGCCTGGAGAATCCCATGGACAGAGAGGTCTGGTGGGCTTCAGTCCATGGGGCTGCAAAGAGTTGGAAATGACTGAACAACTAACACTTTCACTTTCATTAGATGTACAGCATAAGGGCCAGGACTGTGTATTGGACATCCATGTACTGACCTTATATGGTACCTGAATAAGGCAGGTACTTTGGGTATAGTCTCCATAATAAGTACTTTTTAAAATACCCGGCTCATCTTACTGGTGCACATTTCCTATAATATTCTTCTAGATTTGCACATTTTCTGCTCCTGGTTTAGAGAATAAAATCTAAAATTTTGAGTAGGTCCATGAGTCCCTTCATATAATGACTTTTATCTCTTTTATGGTCTGTTTCCTCTAGATGAATTAATTCGTTAATTAATTTACCAGCCATTTATTAAGTACCTATCATATGCAATGAATAGTAGTTAACTATGAGCAGAGATCTGCACTATTTATTTTAGGTACATTAACTTATTTAACCCTCAAAATAATCCCATGAGTCAGATAGTGTTGTTATGATTGATTCTTTCCAGACTGAGTCTCTAAGAGGCCAAAAAGCAGCTCTTTATATATGAAAAGTTATTCTCTGAGAAGTTATCTGGTTTGGAGGAGAAAGAAATGGCAACCCATTCCAGTATTCTTGCCTGGGAAGTCCCATGGACAGAGGAGCCTGGTGGGCTACAGTCCATGGGTTGCAAAGAGTCAGACACGACTCAGTGACTAAGCCACAAAGACAGCCTTGTTTGGAAAGGTTAAAGGACTCAAGTCCGGTTCTGTCTGTCTTGGAAGCCCACGCTCAGATTTCTCCCACCATCCCTCTCTCTTTCATCTCATGGGATGAAGCTTCGCCCCTCAGAAGGCCATCCTTGGCAAGACAGAGATTGAAAGTGAAGTCTTTAGACAGTTCCAGAAACGCGTGGGGTGTCACTTCATTTAACGCTATGGGAGCTGACCCGAGTGATTTCGTTTCTTTTATCTTTCTCTTTGACTCCTACCCAGCTGTAGTATAATTCACACATCCTGGGTTTGGCTCCTAAAATGGTCTGTCTTGGTAGACTGATGTTCCCATGTGCCTCTCCTCTCCTCAGAGGCTCTCCTGCTGTTCTCATTTGCTGTTTATGTTGATTCTGAGCCCTGGCTTCTCTCATCTTCCTTGTTGAAATATTGGATGAACCAGAAGGATTGGGAAAGAATTAAGCAGGTAGAGTATGTGTCTGGATAGGAATTGGAAGTGGGGGGTGCAGTTGGGAAGAGGAGTATCCTAGGCAGAAAAGGTATAGAGGATTTTATACAGAGATTTCTTAATAATGAGAGACAAAGTTGTTTGAACTGAAATAAAGACAGACCTGCAGTTTCAATGTTTGTGTGATACTGAATAGCCTTCACTCTGAGGAGCCCGCCCTCCTCTTCATCTGACAGAGCTTTGTTGCCCGCCTACCATATGCTCCAGTTATTGTTCTAAGCCTCTAGGAATTTATCAGGAACAACATATGCAAAACCACTCTTCTCACGGAGTCCATGTTTGGTAAATGTTTACGTGGGGATGGCTAATAAATGTAACAAGAAATAAGTGTTAAGAGTTTATCTCGGTTTATATTCTTTGAAGACAATAGGATGAGTCACATGATCAGAATCGGTGGGGCACGGGAAGGTGCAGCAGTTAACCACTGGGGCGTCGGGGCAGACCTCTCTGAACATGTGTCTTGATTGCTGAGATTTGGATATCTAGAAGAAAACAACTTTGCAAACCTGAGGATGTAGGCATAGCATTCTAGGAAGGCTGCCTCACATGCTCTGTAGGAGGAAAAAGGAAACCACTTAGCCAGAGCGCTCTTTCTTCCTTTTCCTAAGAGCTCTGGTCCCAGGAAGTAAGATGCCAGATGTTTCTGCAGTTGCATATGTGATCCATTTGTTTCTGACACATTGAATTTTAACACTAATATCCCAGTCTTGCTAATTTCAAGCTCCCACTTCATTTTAAGGAATTCTAGTGTCATGTCAATTTTCCCTTTTCTGCTCATCCGTAAACTCCCCAAGAGTCGTCTTCTGTGCGCCAGGGACTCTGTTTCGGTTATTACTTCCTTCTCGGCTGGGTGAGCCGCTGCCCCTGCTTTGCCACTGGCAGGATCCTGCTCGTATCGACAGCTCCACAGTCGCCTTTCTACGACCAGAGGTGAGACACTCAGTGCCCCTTGAGCCAAGCTCTCACACAGACGCCAGCTGGAGGACTTCCAGTAGGGCTCCCTGCCCCGCTGAACGGGAGACCCGCCGGGCAGCAGTCTGCTGCCAGCTGAAACAGAGAACTTGCACTTTTGCCAGAATCCCCAAGTGTTGCAGACTTTGTCAGGCACCCCCTTGGAGCTTTGCTTACACAGTCCTCTTTTCCCCAGGGAGCGCCATCCATATGGGTGGCTGAGTTGGTTGAAGCTCCTGGAACAGTTCTGCAGTGGACCTCATCGGATGCCAACTCTCTGCGTAGACGTCTTTCTGCATCTAGGGAATTCCCACCCTGTGAATCTTGGTGAGAGGTCAGAGCCCGCTTCCCACTCTCAAATTCTAGATTGCCGTATCCTTGCTTTCTGAACCTCATTCCAGCTAGGGTACAGAACATGCCTCAGCATTATCAATCAGAGGACTCTTCCCACGCCTGCTGTGTTGTGTGAAGTACAGGGTCTAATGCTCAGAGGCAGTGGCTTGCTCACAAGACTCATTATATGGTTTGGTTTTGGGCTTTCCGGGTGGCACAGTGGCAAAGAATCCTCCTGCCAGAGCAGGAGACACAGGGGATGTGAGTTTGATCCCTGGGTCAGAAAGCTTGCCTGCAGTAGGAAATGGCAACCCACTCCAGTATTCTCACCTGGAGAATCCCATGGACAGAAGAGCCTGGTGAGCTACAGTCCACGGGGTCGGGTATGACCGAGTGCCCAAGCAGGATATGTTCCTACAACCCACTCCGGTGTTCTTGCCTGGAGAATCCCAAGGACAGAGGAGCCTGGCGGTCTATGGTCCATAGGGTTGCAAAGAGTTGGATACAGCTGAGCAACTTAGCATACATGTATGCAGTCTCTCCAGGGATTTCAGAGTTCTGTAAGCTAGTCAATATCCTTAAAGTTTTTCTTTTTTCTTACCAACTTATTGACCATAGACATGTTAATACATCTTTTGTTGCCCAAACATTATTGACTAGACTGTTTCAATATTTGCCTGCATAACAAATCTCCAGCCACAGGTGTTAGTTTCTTCAAAAATCCCCCAGTCAATAATGTGTTAAATTTGACAGAGCCACTTTTGAGCTGCTTGCTACATAAGCAAGTGAAGAGAAGGGTGAAGAGAAAGGCCAAGAAAAAGGAATGATTTAAACTGAGGGGAATTGATGCCTTTGAACTGTAGTGCTAGAGAAGACTCTTGAGAGTCCCTTGGACAGCAAGGAGATCAAACCAGTCAATCCTAAAAGAAATCAGCCCTGACTGTTTCTTTTTAAATTAATTAATTTATTTTAATTGGAGGCTAATTACTTTACAATATTGTAGTGGTTTTTGCCGTACATAGACATGGATCAGCCATGGGTATACATGTGTCCCCCATCCTGAACCCTCCTCCCACCTCCCTCCCCATCCCATCCCTCAGGGTCATCCCAGTACCCTGGCTTTGAGTGCCCAGTTTCATGCATTAAACTTGGACTGGTGATCTGTTTCACATATGGTAATATACATGTTTCAGTGCTATTCTCTCAAATCATCACACCCCTCGCCTTCTCCCACAGAGTCCAAAAGTCTGTTCTTTGTGTCTCTTTTGCTGTCTTACATATAGGGTCATCATTACCATCTTTCTAAATTCCACGTATATGCGTTAATATACTGTATTGGTGTTTTTCTTTCTTACTTCAGAGTCAGAAAGACTCTCTATAATCGGCTCCAGTTTCATCCACCTCATTAGAACTGATTCAAATGCATTCTTTTTAATAGCTAAGTAATATTCCATTGTGTATATGTACCACAGCTTTCTTATCCATTCGTCTGCTGATGGACATCTAGGTTGCTTCCATGTCCTAGCTATTGTAAACAGTGCTGAACATTGGGATACATGTGTCTCTTTTAATTCTGAGGAATTGATGTTTTTGAATTGTGCTGGGGAAGACTCTTAAGAGTCCCTTGGACTGCAAGGAGATCCAACCAGTCCATCCTAAAGGAAATCAGTTCTGAATATACATTGAGAGGACTGATGCTGAAGCTGAAGCTCCAATACTTCAGCCACCTGATGGGAAGAACTGACTCACTAGAAAAGACCCTGATGCTGGGAAGGATTGAAGGCAGGAGGAGAAGGGGACGACAGAGGATGAGATGGCTGGATGGCATCACTGACTCGATGGACATGAGTTTGAGCAAGCTCTGGGAAATAGTGGAGGACAGGGAAGCCTGGCGTGCTGCAGTCCATGGGGTCACAAAGGAGTCGGACAAAACTGAGCGACTGAACAACAGCAACAACAACTTGAGGGGAAATATTCTCTTCTTCTCTGCAGCTGGCGCTGAGCAAGGAAGGCAGAGTCCTGACTGCCATTACCTGTCATCTTGCAACCGCTAGGGAGTCACTTTGGGATGGAGTAGTGTGGGGATGGCAGAGTAGTGAAGCAGGGTAAGCATCCTGATGACATCATGGCACCTTTGAATTCACTGTTCCTGGAGTCCGCACAGCTTCTGGTTTTGAAGTGGTGTGAGATAATAAATTTCCTTATTGATTAAGCAAGATTAATTGGGATTAATTAAGCAAGGTTCATTGTGTCTGCTGAGTGATGATGAGTGTTTGCCTGTTGTTAACAGTCCAGTTGGAAAAAATGGTAAAGCTAACCCTCACCCCCAGGTTTTTATTTTCTAGAAGTGAACAGAAAAGGGAGGAACATTCCACTTGGGCTTAGTCCTTGAAGATGGTTGAATTTTTACTTGAATGTTCCATCATCCCTTTAAGACCAGTATCTCCCTTCTCTCTACTTTCATTGGTGACAGTATTTTTACCAGCCAGATAACTTGAAGCAAAAACTTAAGAATTATCCCAGATTTTCATTTCTCCTTTCCTTCCACCCTGTCAGAAGTCGTCTGTTAGTTGTTTCTAAAAATATCTTTCAAAACTGTTTTCTCTTCACTTATCACCACAAATACCTTCCTCTGGGCATCCATATATATTGCCCTGGACTGAGACAATTGACTCCACACTGGTATGTTTGACACCAGACTTTCATTCTCCTCTTTTGCTACTAGAGTTAGAATTTCGGAACATAGCTCTATACGCATCCTAATTCACCTGTTCAGACTCTTTTATTATCACTCACTGTTTAAGAGATAAAATGCAAGACTCTTTTGCTTGACGACTGGCACCGGACAAAGACTTTGTGGTCTGGCTGCTGCCTGCCTCTCGAGTCTCCTCCTTCCTGATTTTCTCTCTCTCTTTAGCCCATGTACTGGGTGACACGCTTGTTGTAGATGTGACGTCTCCCCTCCTTGGTCTGTGCTGCTGCTTCTCTCTTTTTGAAAGATCCTGTTCATAAAGCTCATGTTTTAGGTCCTTCGTGTGTTTTTTTGTAAGTTGCCCACGCTTGGTTGGCATTTCCTCCTCTGTGCTTCCGTGTGTCCGTTGTGTAAATTTCGGCCTTGATCACACTGTGCTGAAATTGTCTTCATATTGTCTTCATATTTGTCTCCACTTCGTTCAGTCAGCCCACATTTCCAGAGCATTTTGTGTGTGTGAAGCACAGTGCTGAGTGCTAGCTCTTTACAAATAAACACTTAATATTTACCAGCTTGGTTGAGCAGTTAAATAGAGATAGGCACTTGAATAAATACATATGAGTGTTTTCTGGATGGCAGGATGGGTCTCTCAACAGGGTGCCTTGTCAGCATAAGGACGAAAGTGGTACTGTTGCTTGGAGTTGGCGCTTATGTGCTAGGTCATTGATAGTGACAGTCAAGTTACATGTGCTGTCCCAGTTATTCTTCTTCACCAATAGACATTTAATGAACACTTATGGTTACCATGCTCTGGACCAAGAGATACAGTGGTAATCAAATCAGAATTAGTTATTGCCCTCATGGCGTTTACAGTAGAGTTCAAAGGTGGCAGACCAAACAGGCTATTACAATACAGCGTAGCAAGCACTGTAGCTGGGTAGAGGGTTCATACAGAGGAGGTGGGCCAACCCAGGCTGCAGGTGGGCCATCAGTGAGGACTTCCTGGAGGAAACACACCTATTAGTAAGGTCAGACCTGAAGGATTATGAAAAGTCAGGCAGGAGAAACGAGTGGGGATTGGAAGTGAGGGAGGAAGACATTCTAGGCAGGACAGTACTTTCTAAGGTCGAGTAGTGAAGAACAGCGTGGTAGAGTCAAGTGTCTTAGGGGCAAAGCATTGTGAGTATATGAATTTGTACAATTTTCTGTGCACCCTAGACCTTAGAGGAGTCAATCTTGCTGCTTAGGTCTTTCATGCAATATGGAAATAGCCTGATTTTTCAAAAATAATTACAGCAACAAAGAGGGTAGTTGTGACTGCTGTTCCCAGGAAGCTTCATGTGTGCTTCCTCTCTGAGGATGCGAGAGTCTAGAGGGCTGAACTGCTGGCTTGTCTGGCTGTCCTAGGCCATCCTAGGATGGATTACCTTAGCTAGTGGGCTTGAGTGGAAGAATGGGGACCAAGAGTGCTACATGGTGGGGGTGGGATGGAATGGAGGGAGAGCTGCCTGACTGTAAGGGAGCCCCATGGGGGAAAAGATCTTTGCCAGCTTCAGACGCCATGGAAAACCTTCAGGGGAAAGAAAGCTGCATAAAGGCGAAGCCTAGGTAGCATTCTGAGAACTTCTGTGTGAAAGTCCTGGCTCCCCTCTCTAAGAACATCACAGTTAAGGTCTACCCTCTCTAAGAACTTCACAGTTAAGGTCTATGCTGTCCCTCCGACTTCTGGACTCAAGGCTCATGTTTCTGTGGCTGGGACACCACACAGAGACTGGACTGGTAATTCTGTGGATTTCAGAAGGAAATGCAAGAAGAGAATGTTCAGAGAACAAGTATCTCAAAGCATAGAGTCAGGGAAGGTTCACAATGAGGCCAAGAAGGTGGAGGACCATGTCACAGAGGGCCCTGAAAGCAAGGCTGAGAAACAGAGAAGTTTCCTCTTGGGAGTGGGCAGTGGGAAGACAGAGAGAAGGTCCCAGGATCACACCTGCATTTCAGACAGATTCCTCTGTCTCTGGCATCTGGAAGGGAGAAGTAAGACTCAAGGCAGGGAGGTGATTTGCTAGGGTATAGAGCAATCCTTTGAAGGCCAGGGTTATTATTTACCTTGATTTTCCAGGTGAAGAAGCAGAGCTCAGGGAGGTGTTTGGCACTAGACGGGATTAAGACTCTGGACTATCGGACTCCAAAGTCCACACCTTTTCTTGGTAGGTCACACTGTCCCTGTGTACTCCCTGTACTCCTCTTTGAAGGAAGAAGCTGTGTCTTATTTATGGGTTCAGTGCCTGCCCTGGTTACCTACTAGTGAGTGACTAAGCATGCAAATATAGTGGCGTAAAGCGATAGCATTCATTTTGCTCATGCCTCTGCAAAGGGAGCAGGCATGGCTTGGGAAAGACAAGTTGGCTCTGTTCTACTGAGCAGCGCCTCGGGCGGCTCGAAGGTGGGACTGGGGTCACCTGTGGGCTCCTTCACGCACGCCTGCCAGCTGATGCTCACTGTTGCCTGGAACCTTAGTTGGGGCTCTTGCCCAGGACACGTCCCCCTGGACTTTCCTTGTGTCTTGTTCCTTGTTTCCTGACAATATGGCATCTGGCTTCCAAGGGTAAGCATCCTAAGAAAGAGTGGACCATGCTGAGGTTGTATTGCTTTTTTAAACTAACCTTGCATTTCTGCTTGTCAGGAACACTTTATTAAGGCTTGCTCATACCTAAAGTGGAGAAGGCAATGGCACCCCACTCTAGTACTCTTGCCTGGAGAATCCCATGGATGGAGGAGCCTGGTAGGCTGCAGTCCATGGGGGTCACGAAGAGTTGGATACGACTGAGCGACTTTACTTTCACTTTTCACTTTCATGCATTGAAGAAGGCAATGGCAACCCACTCCAGTGTTCTTGCCTGGAGAATCCCAGGGACGGGGGAGCCTGGTGGGCTGCCGTCTGTGGGGTCACACAGAATTGGACATGACTGAAGCGACTTAACAGCAGCAGCAGCATACCTAAAGAAAAGAAAATAAGAATTTTGATGGGAGGAGTGTCAAGGAATTTGCTGATGTGATTTAAATTAACGACAGTACCTAATTTTATAGCTAATACTTAAGTACTTAAACTTAGAAAGTGCTCTTTTATACTTTTTACTTATGTTGAGTATTTGATTCTCATGATAACCTTGTATTGGTGAGTGGTGGTTTAGTAGATAAGTCATGTCTGACTCTTGCAACCCCATGGGTTGTAGCCTGCCAGGCTCCTCTGTCCATAGGATTCTCCAGGTAGGAATACTGGAGGGTTTGCCATTTCCTTCTCCAGAGGATCTTTCCAACTCAAGGATCAAATCTGGGTCTTCTGCATTGCTTGCAGATTCTTTACTGACTGAGCTACATGGGAAGCTTATATAGCTTGTATTACTGGGCCCATTTCATATGTGAGTAAATATAGGTACAATAAGTTAAGTATTTCTAAGACACAGATAGTAAGGTGGGGGAGGCTACTAGTGGAACCTAGACAGTTTGGCTCCAGGGTCTGTGTTCTGAACCATTCTGTTATGTTAACTATTGCAGAGTCTGTAATGTAGTCAGAACCAATATATAATTGTTGAATGGATGAATGTTTTGTATTGATAATTTGGGCTTCTCTCAAATGTTAGTTAAGACATTCCTTAAGTAAATTATTTCATATCTGACATTTCGTATCCTATACCCAACACTGAATTGGAAATATACTCTTGGAAATATACAAGTGAAAAAGATTAAATCATGGATTTTCAAGTCAGTTGCCTTCTCTCCTCCACCATGAACACACCAAAATCATTGAAAGAGTATGTAGTTGTATATATTATATTTTTCTCCTTTCCCAGACTGGCTTTATTTCAATAGTATTCATTTTAAAAGAACATATAAGAAATAATATACTCTCTATGGAAATTGTCTTTTCAGTGCTACTTACATGATACGGTTAATTTAGAATATAAGAAGAGCCACCTTGTGGTAATATTTAGCATTTCACAGCTATAAATATATACACTGAGCAAAAAGTTATAAGCAGCTTTAAAAGGAATCACTGGATAGCAAAACAAAAGGTATTTGAATATATATTAATATATGTTATATGCAAGTCACTTGATATGGTTTCTGATATATACAGTTTGCTTTTAACATTAGAAAATTTTATCCAAAAGTATTTATTGGGAATTCAAAAAGCCTAGAGTAATTCATTAGTATATTGCATACAACACTAATGGATTTATACATAAAATGCTCGTTTCAAGGTTTCAGCTGCTTCCTAGTATGCTCAGTTTCAACACTGATTTGGACCTTAAAAATGAAACTATTATCTATTTTAATATATTTATATAACAGTAGTTGTATACTAAATTTCCTTTTTGGTTCAGTTATTATGTTGACACCTTTGCAGTTTTTCCTAAGTCTCTTTCTTACATCCCAGCAACTCACTGAATTCTCCTTCCTTCAGCTGATTCTCACATGTTCATGTCTTCCGTAAAAATCTTCCCCATTTAATTGAATATGGTGTAAAGAGTTTGCAGCTCTCAATGAGTGCTCATGATATGTACTGACGTAGGAATCGCCACACCATTTTCCTAGAGCTTCCTCTCTTTTTCCTTCTTCACTGACACTTTGAGAATTTATTGAAAGTTAAGAGGTTAATTTGGCATCTCACTCTCTGTTTCTCGTTTCCTTCATTCCCGTTCCCAGATTCCATCGGACAGCCTGATTCCTGTCTGTTGGTGGTGGAGTCGAGCGGGTGGTGGTGGCCTGGAAGTGTAGCAGGAGGATCTGAAGCGAAAACTCCCTTAGTCTGGGGGGGAGAAGTAGGTGAGCGGGACTGAAAGGAGGAGAAAAGGGAAGCAGCGGCCCAGGCAGCTGTTACTAACGAAACCCTCTCCCCCGACTCTTGCTTCCCCTCTCATTTCCAGGTGTGTTTATCCCTCTCAGATCCCCAAAGACGTGTGGCTCCAGTTTGGGCTTTTTGTTTGTGTGTGTATGTTGGCATTTCTGAGTTGCCAGTTCTTCACCTCCAAATCTGGGGGATATGAGTTTAACAGAGAACACAGGTTAACTCATTACTCTGTGGTTCCTCTGTCATCGTGTACCTAGCTGGTTTGCCTTCTCACCACTTTTCAGAGTCTTCTTATGTTTGTTTTACGTACAGTTTCCAGGGTTTTCAGTTGTACTTCATGGGAGAAATAAGGGGAAGAAGATCTCCTTTTTCTTTTTAAAGCAGAAGTTTCAAGTTATTTTTTTTGTTTTCGAATTAACTTTTTATAAATTACTTTTGTTACTATGTAGAGAACAAATTCGGGGCGGGGGCAGGGGGTGGTGGAAGGGAGTAGGTTCAAGAAGAGCAGTGTAGGAAGACCCTGAATTCACATGCTTCCATGGACACATTGAATCTATACTTACTTAATAGAGCCATTTCTCCTGAAGAAGCACTAAGGACTAGTTGAACGGCTTCTGCACAACAAAGGAGAGAGCGGCTGCCTCCAGACGGGTAGGAGAGACGGAGGTACCGCCAGGAGGAAGGGAGAGCTTGGAGGGGCTGGTGTGCAGACTTGCGTGCGCTGGGGTACCAGGCGAGAGGACTGTGTGTGCAGGAAGTCCGTGCATTGGACCTAACCCTGGAGCGTCGGCCTGTTGGCGGGTGTCTTCTGGAGCTCTCCTGGGCAGACACGCTGGCGAGCAGAGTGCCGTTTTCCTTGTTCCCCTGACACCTTGTTAGCGTAAGCAGGAACGTGTTCGGGCAGGTCTGCCAGAGCCCTGTCAGTGTGCCTCCAGGCCCTGGCTCAAACCAGCTCCCACCGTCCCCCAAAGGGTAAATTATCAGGTAAATTATCTCCATTTCCATAGGATTTTGCCATGCTCTGCGGTCTCCCCCTAGTGTGCCCACCGCAGTCATCCTGACAAGGTGGGCCTCACGTGCCACACCCTGGACCCTTTCCTGCCGTGTCTGCACCTGCCCCAGCTCCAGCCGTCTTGTCAAGGCAACTCTTGGATGCCACCCTCAGCTGGCACCCACTTCAGCACCAGCCAATACATGCAGTCTACAAAAGAGGCTTACCTACACACACACACACTGTCAAGAGTGGGAGAGGTAATTGTTTTTGCTTAATTCATAGAAACAGAGAAAGTTAAACAAAATGAGGAGACAGAAAATATGTTCCCTATGGAAGAACAAGATAAAACCCCAGGAAGAAATCCTCTGGAAATGGAGATAATTTACCTGATAAAGAGTTCAAAGTAATAGTCAGAAAGGAGAAACAGAAGGAGATGTTAACAGGGACTTAGAAAACAAAAGAAAAAGCCAGTCAGAGCTGAAAAATACAAAAATTGAAATAAAAAATACACTATAGGGAATAAACAGCATAAAAAATGATAGGAATCGATCGGTGATCTAGAAGATAAAGTAGTGCAAAGCACCCAATGAGAACAGAAAAAGAAGAAAGAGCTTAAAAGAAATGAGAGTAGTTTAAGGGACTGCAGAGGCAGCATCAAGCATACTAACGTTCGCATCTAGGACCCGCAAAAGGAGAGGAAAGAAAAAGGGGCAAAAAGCATGTGTGATGAAATAGCGACTTGACAACTTCCCTAACCTGGGCAGGGAAGCAAATATCCAGGTGGAAGAATTACACAAAGTCCCAAATCAGATAAAGGCAAAGAGATTCGCATGAATACCTATCATAATTAAGACGGCACAAGGTAAAGAGAACGTTTTAAAAGCAGCAAAGGAAAACAGCTCGTCCCATACAAGGGAACCCCCGCAAGGCTAACAGTTGATTTCTCAGCAGAAAACTGGCAGGCCAGAAGGGAGTGCTAAAAGGGAAAAAAACTGCAACCAAGACTATTCTACCTGCCAAGATTATCATTCAGAATTGAAGGAGAGAGAGAGTTTCTCAGATAGGCAAAGACTAAAGCTGTTCACAACCACTAAACTGACCTTACTAGAAAATTTAAGAGAGTGTTCTTTAAGCAGGAAAGAAAAAACCATAACTTGGAAAAAGAAACTATATGAAAGAAAAAAAATCTCACTGGTAACAGCAAATATATAGTGAAGGCAGTGGTTCAGCCACCTAAAAAGGTAGTGTGAATGGTAATAGACAAAAGTCATAAAATCCACTATAATAAGTACATGAGATAAAAACTAAAAAAAAATAAGATATGACATAAAAATGTGGGAGGGTGAAGTAAAAATTTGTAGTGATTTTAGGAAGCATTTTAAGTTATGCAACTATTAGCTTAAACCACTGTATACAGGTGGATGTATATGAACTGTGTGCTAAGCCACAAACCAAAATGTGCAATAGGTTCACACGGACAAAATAGAAAGGAGCCTAAACAACATGAAAGAAAGTTGTTCAATGACAAGGGAAAAGATCACAAAAAGAACGGAGCAGACATGAACTAACAACGGCTAACAGAATGGCAGTAAGGGATACCTGTCAATAGCACTTCAGATGCAAACGGGATAAACAGTCAAAGACAGAGGGTGACTGAATGGATACGCTGCCTACAGGAGATTCAGTCCAGATCTAGAGGCACGCAAAGACCGGAAACGGAGGGAAGGAGAAAGATGCTCCATGGAAGTGGAAATGGAAGGAGAGATGGGGTACCAATATTCATGTCAAACAGAATGAGCTTTAAAAGAAAGACTGTAGCAAAAAGCAGAGAAGGGCATTACATAATGATAAAGGAGGTCAGTGCAAGACGTGGATCTAATATTGCTAAGTGTTTATCCACACAGCTCAGGAGCACCTAAACATGTAAAGTGAATAGTAACTTCAGACATAAAGGGAGAAATCGACAGTAATACAATCATAGTAGGGGACTTTAACCCCACTTATATCCGTGGATAGATCATCCAGACAAAAATCAGTCAGTAAGCATTGGCCTTAAACAATACTTTAGACCAGATGTGTTTAATAATACCTGTAGAATATGCCACTCAAAAACTTCAGAATACCATCAGGCGTACATGGAACGGATGTTGGAACGGAGGATTGGAACGGAGACTGGACCTATCCAGTCTCCTGGATAGATCACGTTAGGCCTCAAAACAAGTCTCAGTGATTTTTTTTTTTTTTTGATTGAAGTATAGTTTATTGATGCTATTAGTTTCAGGTATACCTCATAGTGATTCAATATTTTTATAGGTTATGCTCCATTTAAAGTTATTAAAAATCGGTGAGTATATTTCTCTGTGCTGTACATTATACCCTTGTTGCTTATCTATTTTATATATTACTATGTATTTGTATTTCTTAATCCCAAACCACTCTCTTGCCCCCACTCTCTCCTCACTTTGTTCTGATGAGGAAATTGGGTGTTCTAGTTACTCTACCCTTGTTACAGATTACATCAAAGCAACCATTTGTTATGCTTATGGATTTGTGGACAAGAAATTCAGACGGGGATGGCTTATCCACTCCACAGTGTCCAAGACCTCAGCTGGAAGCCTAGAAAGCAGAGCCTGTGGTCATCTGAAGGCTCGTCACTGACGAGTTGAATAACTGGTGCTGATGGATGCTGAGGACTGTGAGTGTGGTGGGTGGATTTCAGGGGTGAGCGTTAGGAGTGGAGAGGGAGGGCGAGACGGAAAGAGACGGAGGGAGAGGGGCGAGGGGCGAGGGAGGCGTCGGTGTCAGCAGCCTTGAAAGGAGCAGCGGTGCTTGCCACATTCTGCTCCTGGGTGACTGTGAGCATCGGGGCACCAGACGCGAGGCGAGGAGACTGGCTTTCCCCTTGATGCAGGAGCGACAAGGTCCTGAAGAGAAGTGTTGGTGCGATCACTTTTATGGAATACAGTCTACCGCACGGAGGCTCAGAGGGTTTAGATGGTGCTCCCAATCAGCCAGTAAGTGGAGCCGTCTCAGCAGACCCGACTCACTGGTCTCCCAGTTTGTGTGCGCGTCCCTTGGTTCTATCGAAGAGTAGAGTGTTGTGGGATCAGTACCATCTTAAAAGAACTGTCGTGAATAAACAAGCGACGAAAGTGACATGAACAACTTGAGTTCGGAGTTTTGACTTACAGAAGACCGCTAGGCTTCGAGATCTGCGCATCATTGAGACCATAGTTTGTGTGTTTTTTGGTACCTTTTTAATGTCATCTAATCACTTTTTCCTTAAGTTACGTTCTTTGTGCATATATCTTGTAATTCACTGCTTCTCCCAACACAGACACTCTGGTTGCTCATTTTATTCAGTGTGGGATCTTTGTCCAATCTGATTCATCTTTCTACCCTGACAGCACATATTATGAGGAGCAGCCTCATAGTAAACCCTCAATAAATGCTTGTCAAGTGAATAAATGTGAGTTTATATTAGCATAAAATGGCAGAATAGTATGACATGGCTTTTGTCTGCTCTGGGATACTTTGATTATGGATATTGTGAGAATTGAGCAAAAGTGCTTTAAAATGGTAAATGTCAGATGTATTTTACAGTGAATATAGTAGCAGTGGATTCAGTCCTGAAGCTCCAATAGACCCGCGAAGGAAACATTTTAATTCTTGGTTTTTGAGATGTAATGTGGGCTCTTTTCTAGGAATAAAGATAAATCAGGTTGCAAGATCTTTGGATGGTAAGAAGGTCTCTTTCTCAATATGTCTATCTATTTATCTATCAATATTCTATTTGTAATTTAACATAACTCATAAATAAGATCATGTTACTTGTAATATTCTATTTTTCTTTTCCTCTTAAAGATACATCTTAGAGATCTTTTTATGTACGTATGTGTAGAATCACCATAATCTTATATTGTTATGTACAATTTTGTGCTGTAGGCACACTTTATGAATGAAATAGTTCCTTATTTCTGGACAGTAAGGTGAGCCTACATTTTATTGTTGAATATTATAATTAATGTTGCAGTGGTGTACTTGTGCATAACAAGAATTTCTATAGGATAGTTCCCTAACAGTGAATTACTGGGTAAAAGGATACACTTTTTTTATGTTTAAAATTTTGATAGCTACTAGCACATTACTCTCTTAAATGGCTATCAATATTTTCTTACATCTTTTCAATGCTGACTTCGTTGTCTTTATCTAGGTAGATTATAGTATAGTACATTAAAGAATCCTCATGTCAGTAAGGGAAGGATTTTGAATTGATGTCTGGTTTGAAATTTTTACTTTGCCACAATTTGTATGATCTTGGGTAATTTGCTCCTTTTTTTTCTTTTCAGCTTCATTTTCTTCATCCATAAAATAAAGGCAGTGATAACAACCTTCCTTACTGAACTGTTGAAAAGATTTAATGACTTAACTGCATGTGTAAAGTAGTGAAATTCTTGGAGCTAAGAATTATAGTTAATTTTTTTCCTTTCCTTTATTAAGTTTTTAATATATTTAATTTATATTTATTTTATTTATTATATAAATGACATAATAATTTAATTATATAATAATAAAATATATGATACAATATTTTATTAATATAGTATTGCATATTTATTATTTTAATTTAATGTATTTTAATATATTTTAATGTATTTAAAATAAAAACTTGATAAAGGAAAGGAAAAAAAAATTAATAATATATAAGCTCTATTTTGGCCCTTCCACATGGTGTTGTGAAGTCCTGCTTGATTACTAAATTTTCAGGGAGTAGCATTGCTTCTGAACTTACAGCTTAAACACACATACACACACATCATAGACATATGAAGAATACATTTTTATTTTCCTGACTTTAAAAATCCACACACCTGGGATTGTTTTTATTTTAAACTTCCTTTTAATTGCTTTCTTTGATCATACACCAATCATTGTTTCTTGACAACATTTGTGTCTTACAAAGCATGTTTTAATGGTGCTATATGATGCTAATCCTGGAGAAAAATTATAGTTTTCCTCAACATAGTTTTTCACTGCAAATGTACTACCCTAGGGAAATATTTTTAAAAGCTGGAGTTTCTAACTGTTGATGTACAATGTTCCCGAGAAAAAGATAAACTAAAAAGTTAAAAATTCATGTTTATGCTGTAACCCTTGATTGTGTTTTCAGAAATTGCCTGGTCTGAATGAAATAATTTAGTTTATAATGAGTTTTAGAAAAAATGAAGAAACTGGAAGTATTGGAAAATGAAATGTCTCTTAATTGAAAAGTGACTATGATTGTTTCTTTCCAATCTAAATCGAATTATTATGACAGTGGTTTCAAGCAATTGGACAGAAGAATTATTGTCTGGAAATAATGACTTCATTATATAAAGTAAAAATATAAATAAAAAACTTTAGTTGTCTTTCTACTGAAATAAATGATTTAAAATGAATATATTTTTATTCCTGTTCCTTTGCAGAATCCATTTTTAAAGTAATATTTATATTACTTTGAGTATATTATACATAATATATATTATATTATAATATAATATTTATATTACCATTAGAAGACAAGTGTCTGGTTCTGTACTGGAATTTTCATTTGGGCTACTAGAAGATATAAGCTACCTAGGCAAAGGAAGTGAAACTGTATGTATATATGTACTATATATATATCACATATGTATTAGGGTAAATAAAATATATGTGATTTTAATTGAGTTGCTTTCATAGGAGTTTTAACAATTAATTTTTAAGTTTACTGTTTGAGATGAATATAATTTAATTTTTCAGAAATATAATTTTCATTTTATATTGTACATGCACACACATACACAATCCCAGTACATGAAAAAACACTACATTGGATGTAGTAGGATTCCTCAAATGTTGATGCTTATAAAAGAAGCATGATGAATTCATTTTTCTCACATGATGAAAGAAAGAATACTTTTAACTTTTTTTTACCTTTTAGGGAAAATGATCTCCCCAAACTCCAATACTCACTAGATTTTTAATACTGTGAAATACTACCCAATTTTCACCTCAATAACAAATGCTAATTGTCCAAATCCAGATGTTAGAAATAATTACTAAAGTCTTCAGTCATTTTCCTTTTCCCATTTACTGGTACATGGACCATGCAAATCATTATTCAGGCATAGCCCTTCCACTCTTGGAGTCTTGATTGGGTTCTCACATTTTGGAAACTGGGAAATTTGATAAAAAATGTAATAATACTTACCTGTCTGTTTGCGTGGACGTTCATTTATCTAGTTAATATCTACCTATCCTGTGAAGGGCTTCCCAGGTGGCGCTAGTGGTGGAGAACCCATCTGCCAGTGCTGGAGATACAAGAGCTGCAGGTCTGATCCCTGGGTGGGGAAGGTCCCCTGAAGTGGGGCATGGCAACCCGCTCCTGTACTGTTGCCTGGAGAGTGCACATGGACAGAGGATCCTGGTGGGCTACAGTCTAGGGTTGCAGAGTCAGACCTGGCTAGAGCAGCTGAGCACGCCTGAATCCTAGGAATATCATCCACCTCTCACCAGCTAACCTACAGTGTGCGTGCTAGGCACGTTACTCTTTCTCTGACTAAACATTTACTATCTTCTGTGTGTGTTTGTGTGTGTGTGTGTGTGTGTGTGTATACTCTGTCAGTTACATTTCTTTCCCATTTTTTGTGACATTCACGAGATTAACTTTTAGAATATAGGAATTTGGGGACAAGTGCTCATAGAGTCATACTTGTGGAGTTGTAATTCTTTGAAAATTCTTTCCTGTTTTGAACTGAAATTTCTGTCCATTGAGCTCACTTCACTAGCAAGCAGCATGCCCCGTCTTTCCTGAAACACTGATCTCATTTCATAGTCCATTTCATGTTCCTTTCTCCTTTCATCTTTAACTTAATCCGCTCCTACAGGGTTTCACCCTCGGCTTTGGGGCTTTGTCTTAGATACCTATCTCTAAACAAGAAATATTTATATGTTCAAATATCTGTGTGTATCTCCCTCCCTGGTAACTTTCTTTTTCTATATTCTGTTGTTAATCTTATTCTCCATAAATCTCAGTTGCAGGCAATTCTTAAAAATGTCACCTATGTTTATGTCAATGTGTAGAGTAAAGGTAACAACCATAATGAATTAGAGATTATAAACCAGTACGGTTCAAACAACCTTTAAATCTAATTTTGACTCCTTCTGTATGCTTCTCTCAAAGATAAATCTTTTGAAAATAAGACTTGCCCAAATCAGTACCTCAGAACTCCTCACTTAAGTCTGTACCGTGTAGCGAATGAAGTATGAATGCTGTATTAGGTGTTGCAGACCCTTTAATCCATCTTGCCAACTTTATCTACAGCTATTCTCCCATCAAAAACTTGACCAAAATAAATCTGTTCATTATTCCCTGATAGGCAGTGTATTTAGAGAGACCAGGTTGCCTGTATTTGATTCCTGCTCTGCTACTTTCTCACTATATAGCTTGGGTAAATTAAACTACCTGTGTCTCACTAAAAGAGAACCAATAACAGTATCTACTACGTAGAGTTATTATGGGGAGGAAAATGTTCTTACATAAAAATCACAGAAAACCATACGTGACACATGGAAAGAATTCAATACATTGTATCAGCAAAATTGGCAGATTTGACTTTATTTTCACATGCCACTTGTTTTTCTGAAAATCATTACATTTTTTTTCTTTATTTCAGCTCTGTTTTTTTTTCATCGCATTTCAGAACCAACCCCTGTTCTTCAGGGATGTCTTCTTCTGAAGCGGCGTGTTTCTTTTCTTTGTCATTGATGCTGTGCTCAGTTAGAGAAATTGCATTATTTATTATTCAAGCTGGGACTCTTTTGATAGTGAAAGTGCGTACCACTGATAATTACTCTGGGACAACTGGTATAAATCGGGACTGACCTGGGCAAAGAGACAGACGGTTACCTTCTGAATAGTGCAGCCCCCAGTTATCAGATCTGTTATTATCAAGTCACAGCAAACTGTCTTTATATGCAAATTGGTATGGCAAATCTCCCATAAATTTATGTGACAGAAAATGAGATTCATTAAAGTGAACCTTTAGAGTCAGACACGGCTGAGTGGCTAAGCACACAGGCACACACAATGAACCTTAGCTATCTCTGGCCCTTCCAAGAGTACGGTTTCTCGACTGTTCAGACCCAGACACCCCAGGTTCTTCCGCTCAGTCTTCTTCATGAACAGAGCTTGATCCTCAGGTGTCTTCTGCCTTCCTGACCACTGATAACTTAGTAGATAGCTGCTCTACACGGTGCTCCTGCATTGCCCAGCCCCCGGACTCCCTGCCTCACCCCTCCTGATCCTCTCCAGGATGGGGAAGAACTACCCTCATTCCTGTCATTCTTTCCCACAGCGCTTGTACTAGGCCTTCTTAAACGACCCTCAACCCACCTGAGACCCTGGTAATTCTTGCTTACGTCTTTCTGGTGCACCATGGTAAAGGGAAAAAGAGTAGGGAGGTTTAAGTTAGAGAATTCCTGACAATCATTGCCTAAACCTCTGCTCGCACCTTTGATCACTTACAGCCTCGTTCTTTGCCTAGCTCTCAGCCTGTGTCCTCTGACCAGGGACAACTCACGCCTCACCGTTAGAACCACTCCAGAATTCTCAGTCATCTTTGTACATCAGATGCCCCTTCCCGGAAAGACTAGTGCCCCTCATACCCGAGGCCTCTACCTCCCCCTTCCCATCCCAGCTCTCTGGTTTAACCGCTTTTTGTATGACTGACACAGGAAAACTCCTTTTTTTTTTCCTGGAAAAACACCAGTACTCAAGGATGTTGGTTTGGTTCTATTCCCTTATTAAAATGATTCTACTAGCCTGATACTGGTATATTTCCCTAAAACTGGGATATTTGGCTTTCTTCATTATTGCCTGTTACATACTTTTGAACTGTGGTGATGGAGAAGACTCTTTAGAGTTCCTTGGATTGCAAGGAGATCCAACCAGTCCATCCTAAAGGAAATCAGTCCTGAATATTCATTGGAAGGACTGATGCTGAAGCTGAAACCCCAATACTTTGGCCACCAGATGTGAAGAACTGACTCACTGGAAAAGACCCTGATGCTGGGAAAGATTGAAGGTGGGAGGAGAAGGGGACGACAGAGGATGAGATGGTTGGATGGCATCACTGACATGATGGACATGAGTTTGAGCAAGCTCCGGGAGTTGGTGAAAGACAGGGAGGCCTGGTGTGCTGCAGTCCATGGGGTCGCAAAGAGTCGGACATGACTGAGCGACTGAACTAGCTGACTGCCTGACCTGTTGTGTAGTATCCACTACTTTATTATGCTGTTTGATGCTTCCTAAATATGTTCTGTATCCTCAGCCTGACTGATCCTTGAGAGCAGGTATTTCCATTGCCTGGCAAAGTTCCTGACACTGAGCTGATGTTGAATGAAAGTTTATGGTTGATGGGCATGGGTGATACAGTAATGCAGAACACTCCTCGTTCGTGAAATACCCCTTCCTTCCTCAAACATTGTTTTTTCCGTGTTGTTCTCTTTCAATCTCTTTTTGAGACCCCATGGACTGCAGCACGCCAGGCTCCCCTGTTCTTCACCATCTCCCAGGGTTTGCTCACATTCATGTCCATTGAGTTGGCGATACAGTATAACCTCGTTCTCTGCTGCCCCCTTCTCCTTTTGCCTTCAATCTTTCCCAGTATCAGGGTCTTTTCCAATGAGTCATCTTTCCTTGCAAGACGTAGTTTATGTGTAGAACAACTTCCCATGAATCTCTGGGTTCTTCTGGCAGAGCCGTGTCCTCTCTTGGTGTACTCAGAGCATTCTCCTTCTGGTCCGCACTGCTTGCATTGTGACTTACTGTCCCTCCTGGGGCAAGTCAGTCTTGTGTTTTTGGTATCAAGCGCAGACTGGCTCAAACCTTGCTGAAAAAAGGGTTTGTTCAGGAAGTAAAATCCACCACCAGAGAGACATGTCACAAAATCACCAGTACCAACGCTGGGACTCGTGTTGGGAAATTTCCCACCAGCCTTCTCTTTTTCTCAACAGGGCTGTCGATGACCCTCCAGTGGCCTGCTCTGGCAGCTCTTCAATTGTTTAACCCAGAAATATTCCTCCCAAGCAGCAATCTTCCTCATTTGAACTCTGATAGTTTTCACATAAGAGTGTATCTTTGTCAACCAGCACTTACCCTGCGTGCTCCACTGCTATCAGACATGACACAAAACAAGGACGGTCTGACTCTCTTATCAGTGCAACGTCCTTTTCTGTCATTCGAGCTGACCTGGTGTCAGCCGCTCCTTCCCGGATGCCCTCATCAGCAGTCACAGTTACCACAGAGATGCACGCTCAGGTTTTGACCTTTATTCTCCACACGGAGGACAAAGAAGAAGAAACAAAGCTGGTAGTTTATCTGAACAGAAAATGATGGAAGACTCAGGAGAGGTAACACTAGGTGAAAAATTCCACCAATTATTTTAATTCAGTTTTCAAGGTGGTTTTTTCAAGAATTACATGCTCATTTTGGCTTAATAAATTGAAATCTTCCAAACAATGGCAGATATATTATTTTTGGTTTTTCCTTGATTGCTGTGTAGTTTAACGTTTTGTGTTTTTGTTGGCAATTATAGCATTTACCTTTCTTGTGAAAGAAATAATGAAATCACAGTTTCGTCTTTGATGGTGCATGCCTGCCAAGTCACTTCAGTTGTATCCAACTGTTCCCTGCTATGGACTGTAGCCCACCAGGCTCCTCTGTCCATGGAATTCTTCAGGCAAGAATATTGGGGTGAGTTTCTGAGCCCTCTTCTAGAGGATTTTCCCAACTCAGGGATCAAACTTGCATCTCATGCATTGGCCGGAGAATTCTTTGCCACCGAGCCCCCGGGGAAAGCCAGTCTTTGATGGTAGGTTAATGATATTAACTTTATTAGTATTTACATAGTATAAATGCCAAGAAATCATGGTAGGAAAATACGGAATTTGGTCTGAGAAACTTTTAACTCTTTTTGGGGTCACGGAGGATGACAAATAAAGGCTACCTCTATTCTCCAAGGAGCAAGGCAGATGGAAGTCCAAATATTATCTCTGATGGCCTGTGTTTGTATACAAATGTGTTTCTTCATACTGAATTCTGGAATTAGGTCAGTTTCCTCACCAAGTCGTAACTGTCTGGATTAAGACAGCCTTCTGCCCACACAGCACAAACCAAAGGGTGGGAATCTGTGGCTGGAGCTGAACGGACTGCCTGCTCACTGTCGGCAGAGGCTTCCTGAAAGAATGCACAACCCGGAGGAAGGGGTTCATACCCACTTTCTCGTGGACTCACCAGTCGTGTGACGTCATTTAGGGGGGCAGGAGCTGGGGGGCCGTGGGTGGAGAGAGGCCAGCAGCGTTTCACTGATGAGGTTCCCTCTGCATCCAGGGAACATCGGGAGTGGCCAGTGAACTCTCACCATGAGAACTGCCTAAGCTTCTGCACCTGAATCCATTGGGAAGTGACAGTGTTAGTCATCCGGTTGTGTCTGACTCTGTGCGACCCCAGGGACTGCAGCCCACCTGGCTCCTCTGTCCACGGGACTCTCCAGGCAAGAGTACTGGAGTGGTTGCCGTTCCCTTCTCCAGGGGATCTTCTGACCCAGGGACTGAACCTGGGTCTTCTGCACTGCAGGCAGAGGCTTTACCATCTGGGGCTTAACTGTTAGTCTTTGGTCAGCCAAAGTTATAGCCCTGTCAGCCGGAAAGGGGAGTGGGCGTCTCAGGATGACCCTTCTCCTGAGGCTGCTCTGCGAATACTGGTTACTGCTCCTTTGAGTACCCAATGGGACCACTTGTAGGCAGTATAGATTTTACACTCAAACGGTTCTAGGACAAACCAATAGCCAATTAAATTACCTCATCCAAGACTTCTCTGCATTGAAGGCTGAACTTCACTTATGTGTTACTTCACATCCCAAATGTATCCAACCACATATCCAGAAGGGGTGATCAGAGGTTCTTCAAAGAGAGCAAATGAAAAATCATAAAATACAATCCTCTTCTTATTATCAGATTCCCAGGGAGAAATGTAACTTGTCCACTGAATTCCCTTCCAGGCTGTATCCATTAACTTCTAGTAGGAAGCAGATGGCAGCTCACGCTGGGCAGTAGAGAAGGGTTTAATAAAAGAACTGTTGACCGCAGTGGAGACAAGGCATCCAAAGTGAAGAAGGATGAAGAGCATCCTGGGGTTATCAGGAGGGGGTACTTGATACCACCCTGGGCCTGAAGGGACCCACGGAGCAGGGGAGCCTCAGACTCTGGAGAAAGGAGTTGCATGGAGAGGGCCACCTTACACAGAGAGAGAAAAGGAACTCACGGCAACCTGGGAGGAACAGAGGGGATAAACACGTGCCCTAAGTTCCCTCTTGTCCTGCCGGTGCTTCCCTGGGGGTGAGTTCAGTGGAAAGTCAGAGGGCCAAGTACCTGCACCGCCTCTGGGGCAAGAAGTATACAGAGAGATCTGGAGAGCAGGCAGAAAAGAACCAGCTCATCAATTCAAGTTTAAGAAAAAGCGTGAAGGAAATAAAGTCCAAAATCAAATTCGGTTGCCCTTGTGTTGTAGAATGCCAGAAAAATTTAAGTGCAGAGTCCCTTCTGTTTAACTTAATATCCTGCTCAGTCGCAGGCAGAGTCATTTCTCAGTCCTTGGCGGGTTGGGTTTCTTTTAAAAGCTGCAGGCTGGACTCTCTCCTCCTGCGATGGGTGTAGACCCTTCAGAGTCTCAGAAGTTGTATTTGTTTGATGCCAAATGTCTGTTTTATGAGCTGCCCTCTTTTTTTTTAAGAGTCCAAATGCACATCAGAAAGTGTTGGCTTTAGGCAGACACAACAAATTGTGAAATGAGCCAATCCCTAGTTCCTAGAACAGTTATACAAGGCAAAGTAATATTTCCAGAATCCAGAACCCAAGATCTAGTCTAAGTAAGTGTTGTTTGTCAAAGACCACAGCATTGATTCAAGGATGTGTAAGTGAAGGAATGCAGAAAAAAAATTCTTTTTTTTCATTTTTGTTAACATATTTAGTTTAAACTTTATTCCTCAGAAAATCTCTGAACATCAAAATATCTAAATTTTGAAGCTTTCCCAGAAGACAAAGGTGAATCTAGCATCAGAAGTATGAAAAAGAAAGATTTTAACTTAAAAAAAAGCGTACAAACTGCTGTATTTAAAATAATAACCAGAAAGGACCTACTGTATAGCACATGGAACTCTGTTCAGTGTTATGTGGCAGCCTGGATGGGAGGGGATTGGAGGAGAATGGATACATGTATATGTATGGATGAGTCCCTTCTGCATTCACCTGAAACTATCATATTAATCGGCTATATCCCAATTCAGGGCTTCCCAGGGGGCTCAGTGGTAAAGAATCTGCCTGCCAATGTACGAGACATGGGTTTGATCCCTGGGTCAGGAAGATCCCCTGGAGGAGGAAATGGCAACCCACTCCAGTGTTCTTGCCTGGAAGATCCCATGGACAGGGGAAGCTGGTGGGCTGCATTTCATGGGGTTGCAGAGTTGGACATGACTAAGCAACTGAGCATGACATTATACCCTGATATAAAATAAAAAGTTTTTTTTTTTTTTTTTAAGCTAGAGGTTTTTATCAATTAGGAAATAAGAAATGACTTAAGAAGGATTCTTCATTGGTTCATAAAACCCGACTGCGAGCCACGTGGCAGAGCAGTTCTCCTGGGTTTCCTCACCCTGCTGCTCTCCACCCGGGTGCCCTTTCCCAATAAAATCTCTTCCTTTGTCAGCACATGTGTCTCCTCGGACAATTCATTTCCAAGTGTTAGACAAGAGCCCGGTTTCGGGCCTTGGAAAGGGTCCACCTTCCTGCAACAAATGGTGACTCTGGCGGGGACTATTCTTTGCTGAGACTGACATCCTGACCACTCGGGGTACTCAGGGACCAGCTTGCCTGCCAATGGACCAGACCCAGCAGCCGCAACTGGGACCCTTTTGTCCCTGGTCTCCTCCTGATGCGGACAACTGGCCAGAGTGCCCCGACTGGTAAGGAACAAGAGACTTTATTGACCTCTCTCCCCTCCCCTCTCTCTTTCCTCTCCTTAACTCTTCCTATCCTTCCCTGTTTTTCTGGACCCCCGGTCCTGGACGAAAGAATCTGGTCGAAGGGCCCTCAATCTGAGCTGAGGACTGGAGACTGATCACCTCCTCTTGGCAGAGAACTCGAATTCTGGTTCTGGTCTGGTCTGATTTCTGGTATGGCCGGGTTCCAGTCCTCCCTTCTCTGGAGGCCCAGGGAAAAGTCCCATAATGCCTGGGTATCTGTAGGTGGCAGGAGACGTCTGCAAGGCCACCCCTTTCCCCTCCCTCTCCCTCCTCCTCCCCCTTCTTCTTTCAACCTGGCTTCCTTTTCTCCCTTGAAATCTTTGATGTTAGTACTTGGATCTGAAGTTCTGTGTCTCTATAGGAGGTTTTCTGAGAGACTGTATTCTTGTATTTAAGGGCTTCCTTGGTGGTGCAGAGGTTAAAGCATCTGCCTGCAATGTGGGAGACCTGGGTTTGATCCCTGGGTCGGGAAGATCCCCTGGAGAAGGAAATGGCAACCCACTCCAGGATTCTGGCCTGGAGAATTCCATGGATGGAGGAGCTTGGTGGGCTACAGGCCATGAGTTGCAAAGAGTTGGACACGACTGAGCAACTTCACTTTCACTTTCAGAGGTTTTTATCAATTAGGAAATAAGAAATGACTTAAGAAGGATTCTTCATTGGTAGATGTTCCAAATGATAATTTTCTGATATAATGACTCTTGTCCTGGTTTTTCTTTGATAACTATTTTCTCTAAACTCCTACAGGTTTTATCTCATCCAAAATATAAATTAGCCATATGTTTCTTAACTGCCTATCACAGAAAATATTCTTGAGCTAGCTTTGCTGTAAAGCCAGGCTTGACAGTTGGTCCAGAAGTCATGAACTCAAATGGGAGAAACAAGTAAGAGTTTAGTTTTCCCTTTAGTGTATATGGAGCAAAACCCACTTCTGTGGACCATGTCCTCCTCCAGATCGTGCATTTCAGACATGGCTGCTTCTTTTCAAAGTTCAGAGACTCTTAACGGTGGACAGAAATTTTCAGACAGAAAATCTCAGGGAGTCTCTCATTTCCATCCCATAGTCAAAGCCTCTTGTTTTTGCCTGTCTTCTTTGTACTGTTTATCTGTGCCTGACATTGAAAATCTAAACCTGGAAACTCACTAGTGTAGTGTAGCATAGGCAAAACTCATGTTCAGTTCAGTTCAGTTCAGTCGCTCAGTCGTGTCCGACTCTTTGCAACCCCATGAATCGCAGCACGCCAGGCCTCCCTGTCCATCACCAACTCCCGGAGTTCACTCAGACTCATGTCCATCGAGTCCGTGATGCCGTCCAGCCATCTCATCCTGGGTCGTCCCCTTCTCCTCCTGCCCCCAATCCCTCCCAGCATCAGAGTCTTTTCCAATGAGTCAACTCTTCACATGAGGTGGCCAAAGTACTGGAGTTTCAGCTTTAGCATCATTCCTTCCAAAGAAATCCCAGGGCTGATCTCCTTCAGAATGGACCTGTTGGATCTCCTTGCAGTCCAAGGGACTCTCAAGAGTCTTCTCCAACACCACGGTTCAAAAGCATCAATTCTTCGGCACTCAGCTTTCTTCACAGTCCAACTCTCACATCCATACATGACCACAGGAAAAACCATAGCCTTGACTAGATGGACCTTAGTCGGCAAAGTAATGTCTCTGCTTCCCAATATACTATCTAGATTGATCATAATTTTTCTTCCAAGGAGTAAGTGTCTTTTAGTTTCATGGCTGCAGTCACCATCTGCAGTGATTTTGGAGCCCCCCAAAATAAAGTCTGACACTGTTTCCACTGTTTCCCCATCTATTTCCCATGAAGTGATGGGACCGGATGCCATGATCTTTGTTTTCTGAATGTTGAGCTTTAGGCCAACTTTTTCACTCTCCTCTTTCACGTTCATCAAGAGGCTTTTGAGTTCCTCTTCACTTTCTGCCATAAGGGTGGTGTCATCTGCATATCTGAGGTGATTGATATTTCTCCCGGCAATCTTGATTCCAGCTTGTGTTTCTTCCAGGCCAGCGTTTCTCATAATGTACTCTGCATAGAAGTTAAATAAGCAGGGTGACAATATACAGCCTTGATGTACTCCTTTTCCTATTTGGAACCAGTCTGTTGTTCCATGTCCAGTTCTAACTGTTGCTTCCTGACCTGCATACAGATTTCTCAAGAGGCAGGTCAGGTGGTCTAGTATTCCCATCTCTTTCAGAATTTTCCACAGTTGATTGTGATCCACACAGTCAAAGGCTTTGGCATAGTCAATAAAGCAGAAGTAGATGTTTTTCTGGAACTCTCTTGCTTTTTCGATGATCCAGCGGATGTTGGCAATTTGATCTCTGGTTCCTCTGCCTTTTCTAAAACCAGCTTGAACATCAGGAAGTTCACGGTTCACATATTGCTGAAGCCTGGTTTGGAGAAATTTGAGCATTACTTTACTAGCGGGCTACAGTTCATGGGGTCGCAAAGAGTTGGACATGACTGAGCAACTTCACTTCACTTACTAGCATGTGAGATGAGTGCAATTGTGTGGTAGTTTGAGCATTCTTTGGCATTGCCTTTCTTTGGGATTGGAATGAAAACTGACCTTTTCCAGTCCTGTGGCCACTGCTGAGTTTTCCAAATTTGCTGGCATATTGAGTGCAGCACTTTCACAGCATCATCTTTTAGGATTTGAAATAGCTCAACTGGAATGCCATCACCTCCACTAGCTTTGTTCGTAGTGATGCTTTCTAAGGCCCACTTGACTTCACATTCCAGGATGTCTGGCTCTAGATGAGTGATCACACCATCGTGATTATCCGGGTCATGAAGATCTTTTTTGTACAGTTCTTCTGTGTATTCTTGCCACCTCTTCTTAATATCTTCTGCTTCTGTTAGGTCCATACCATTTCTGTCCTTTATTGAGCCCATCTTTGCATGAAATGTTCCCTTGGTATCTCTAATTTTCTTGAGCACAAGAGAGGCAAATGTTCTGTCTCCTGTCCAATTTTAGGGCCTCTGTGTAAAAAGAGTGCTTCTTGTAGCTGAGCTTTGTCTCAGCCACGGCTGCCTAGGAAGCCATACTTGTCTAAGGAGCCCTCCTCCTGAGCCTGTTGTAGCCCTCCTGAGTCAGCTGCGGACCTTCCTTAGATGAAGCTGCAACCCCACCTTGGTTATGGCCATCATCGTGTTAGTCCTGGGGCAGATGTCACTGCCCTCCCAAAGAAAGCGCCTCTGTAAGCTGTGATCAACAGCAAGTGAAAAAATGCCATTGTGCTTAAAGCTCACAGTCTCTCAGGCCAGGGCAGGAACAGCAAAACAAAACAACAAATGGATAATTGTAGATTTCAAGGTCGATAATTTCTACACATGGTCAAAGAAAACAAACAAACAAAAAAGCCTGAGGTCATGGGTCATAGCTTTTACCCCAGAAGCCTTCATCACTCCTGGTGTTTGTCAGTCCCCAAAGATTCACCCTCCTTCTGTTACAGAGATATTTCCTCCCTGAAAAATAAACACAGGACTCCTTGCCCTCCATAGGGTAGATCTTATGTCTGGACCTGGAGCAGTAGAGTGTCTAACAATTTGTGGGGAGTCTGGTTCCCAAGAAAAGAAGGGGGAAGGTGCGAGACAGTGCGCGCTCAGTCTCTCCCGGGCTGAGCAGCGGATGCGGTGCCTGCGTCGTCTGTGGCAGGGAGCCTGATTGGCCGACAGCCCTGCTTTCTGCCCTTTCTGGAGCCAGCTCTGCCGCTCCTGGGGCTGCTCCCACCGCTGACTGAGCAGGGCTTGCGGACTAGTGCCACTGCTTCCTCAGGCTTTTTCGTGGGCAGCCTCCTTGTGAGGCCCCGCTGGCCTTGCCCAGCCTCTCGGAATGGCACTGTGGTCTGAGAGTTTTACTGACGCTCCTTAGCAGCTGTCAGACCCGCACTGCATTATGAAGGCTCTCTCCGCCTTCCCTGTCTCCTCTCCCCTCATCCTTAACGGGCACGCGTCCTCCAGCAACCGCTTGCATGTCTCATCCCATCTTGCATAAACTTCCCGGAGGACTTGAACTAACATTTTAATAGTTTCCAAACTCAGTGACTTGTTAGGTAAGTCAGCCCATCTCCCCTAGACTGAGTGAGGGGGAGGAGAAAGATAAGTGTGAAGCTGAACAAGTATCCCTTTACATGGACTATGACATCAGGATTGGAAAATAAGCTGCACGCCCTATGGTTTCATTACAAGAAGTAAGGAAGCTAAAGGTTATCCCGTCTTCTAACTTGGGTCTATATCAAACTATGTCTTAATAGTGTTTTCAGGAGCAGAATATTAAACAGGCCCTTTGTCGGCCTCATATGGCTTTTCATTGTGATGAGAAAATAGTTGATTGATTTACTAGTTGAATGAAAATTAAACCAATCGATTATTTAGTTTTCAAAATTTGAGTACTTGCTGTTGTGTCTTACAAACGCGATGATCTCCTGACTCTTTTTAGTGCATTTCAGTTTGGTTAAAGTTGCCAGGCATCCATTCAGCCGCTCAGCCGAGGAATTTCGCTTCAGGTCTCTCTTTAAGGTCCACAGTTAATCAGTCGCCAAGGGCTTTAGAAGGTACTCTTCAAGGGTATCCAGAATCTGCTCCCTCCTTTCTATTCTTTCTGATAATGTTCCTGTCATCAAATTTGACCTGTTTAAATAACCTTCTTATTATCTGTCTTCAGTTTCTCCATTATTCCAACTGATTCTTTTTTCTAATCTGTAAAGCAAATTATACTAGTTTCCCGCTTAGAAATTGCTTTCTATTACCTGGGAGATGAGGTTAAACTCTTTATCATGATGCAAAATGTTCTTCATAATCTGAGCCCAGCTCTACTTTTGAGAATCGTGCCAGGCAAGTGTCCGTTCTTCATGTCCCCTGTTCTACTCACACAACACCATTGGATGCACCTTATATGTGTCAGCTGTTACACTTTTTTGTGTGTAATTGTGCATGTTTTTCCTTAGGTCTTGAGCTTTATTTCTGTCCTTTAATCTGATGACTTCCTCCATATGCCTTGAAGCCTGGCTCAAAATCACCTCTTCTAAAAAATGCCTCAAAGGATTCCCAGGCAGAATTAATAATATCTAATATTCACCCTTAAACTATTGTATATAGAGATCTACAGTGGTACTTTTCAATCATATTTTAATTTTTCCCCCCTTTGTCCTTTTAGACTGAAAATTCCAATCAGGGTGGGCAATTCTGCTTGGCACACAATAAATATTACTGAATTTAAGTAGAAATTTCAAGATATTATAGAAGAAGGATCTGGAATAATCTGCATTAAAATGTATTTCTCCTTTAATAAATATATTTCTGTTCAATAAATAGTAAAAAATTCTAAATAATATATAATAAATAATATAAATTGCAGTAGCACAGCCTTGGGGAAGGCAATGGCACCCCACTCCAGTCCTCTTGCCTGAAAAATCCCATGGATAGAGGAGCCTGGTGGGCTGCAGTCCATGGGGTCGCTAAGAGTCGGACACGACTGAGTGACTTCACTTTCACTTTTCACTTTCATGCGTTGGAGAAGGAAATGGCAACCCACTCCAGTATTCTTGCCTAGAGAATCCCAGGGATGGAGGAGCCTGGTGGGCTGCCGTCTATGGGGTCGCACAGAGTCGGACACGACTGAAGCGACTTAGCAGCAGCAGCAGAGCCTTCCTACAGTCTACTTTTCAATATTATGAAATTTTAAAGATTTTTGGTCTTCTTCAAAAGGACCACATGTAATTACAGAATTACTTAAATTATATTATTGCACCTGAGTATCTCTTACATATTTCACTCCAAAGAAAAGTTTTAGCTTAGGGTATAGTGAAGCCATATGTCCCAAATTGACTGAATATTGTATACACATTATTTCTTCTTGTTGTTTTTTTTCTTCTTGTTTTATTATCAACAAACAGTAGCAAAAGTAGCTCTATCTTACTTGGCAAAAAGAAACTAAATGTAGTTGAGTGTACTTGTCAATATTAAACTAAATCACTAGAGCAAATACTAAAAATGTATATGGAGGTGATAAGCCATAAGCATATACATTAATAACATAAGCAACATTAATGAAACATTCCTGCTGAGTACAGATTTGCTTTAGCAGCCTCAGTGTTCTTACTGAAAGATAGGAGCAGACGTATGACCTCTCTGGGTCTCAGTTTCCTTAGTTGTAAAATAAAATGGTTGGTCTAGGCTCATCCATTTATTCAGAATGCTTATGTGCCAGATGCTAGTGTTGGAAATACAGAGATGAGCAGGATAGAGTGCCTGTCTTCTACTGATTTAAAAGGCTTATGTGAATTTAAAATGCTTTCTCCTTTAGAGTTTCATAGATGTGGCATAATGGTTAATTATAGATGGATAATGAAATATCCATATTTTCTTTTTTATTCAGAAGCATATTTTACTGATGTTCATATGATTAAAAGTTCTCATTAGAAGACAAGTCTTAATGGTTAAATCGTGATAAACATATTGTCACTATTTTATAGTAATTGGCCCTTGTTTTAAATTTTTTTTTTTGGCCCTTGACTTTAAACAACAGAAAATTGGTTAATGTATTGATCACACATAGACTAGGGTTTAGTCAGACATATGTATTTTAAGCCCAAGAGTCCTTTAGAGAGATCACTCCGCGCACTGACTCTTATTCAATCCCAGGTTGGCATTCTTGTCTGTAGCCTTACACGTGACTTGGGGAAGGGAGATTTTTCTGTGGTTTTTTAGTGCTGTACAGCGGGGACAACTGATTCACAAATATAAATTTAAAAAATGGGCAACAGTGATGGATAAGGAGGAGAAAAATAAGCAAATATCCACTGTTTTAGTAAATTTGCCCCATGGAAGTTTTGGGAATTACCAGAATGACATAAAGACACTAAGAGGAAGATGCTCTGTGAATCCATATTGTAAATGATGTTCATTTCACCTGCTAATTATGTATTTATTAAAACCATGTGAGATGTCTTCACTCTTACACTATGATCATATCCAAAGGATATGAAACCCACATCCAAAGGAATCGGAAAACCTGCCACTGTACTTTTAAAAATATGGTCCCAGTATGTTGCAGTCAGATTATGTCTCCTGAGTGAAACAACTCAGTGGTAAAGCAGGTCTCTTTCTGCTCACTTTTCCGTTTAAAGATTAGAAAATGGTAATATTCCATGTTGTAACAGGAATGATATTTTCATGATATTAAGCCAAAATGGACTTTTTCCCTAGTAGTTTTATGACTTTCATATGAAGAGCCATGCCAGGGATGTTCAGATTATATGATCTTTTAGTGTAGAGAAGACCTCTCTTCTATTATTGAGGCTGGGAACTGAGGTTTCATGTCTCCTGGGAAGGAGTTATCAATAGATAAAATGAAGAAGTGTTTGCTTGGGAAAAATATAGGTAGGATACTCTCCTTTTCTGAACATGTGGATTTAGGAAGAGAAAAGAGAGAGAGAGAGATGTGGTCAAGAGGTTAGGTTTTCATGCCCTCATTTTTCTCCTCTTGGAAGTGGAGCCCAGCGTCTGTGGTAAAAACGTGCATGCGTGTGTGGAAGAATCTGACCACGTCAGAGGGCCAAGTAGAAGCAAGCTCAGGGGAGACCGCAAAATTCAGAGAAAACCTCACATATATGGCAAGGGTGAAAGCACGAGTACGGTGAAGGGGTGACGCAGACGGCCTTCTCAGTTCCCAGGTATGCACGGAGTGTGAGGAAGTTGAGAAAGTTCTATATCCTCTAGAGAGGAGATGTGGAGGGACTGGTCGTGTCAATGGTCCATCAGAGGCTCAGAGATGAGACAAAGAGTGTCTGAGTGTCTGAGTGGAAAGGACCTCAGACCTACAGGCAAGGCAGTCTGGTACTCCCATCTCTTTTAAGAATTTTCCACAGTTTTTTGTGATCCACACAAAGGCTTTAGTGTAGTCAATAAAGCAGAAGTAGATGTTTTCCTGGAGTAGTTCTTTTTCTATGATCCAAGGGATATTGGCACTTTGATCTCTGGTTCCTCTGCCTTTTCTAAATCCAGCTTGTACATTTGGAAGTTCTCAGTTCACACAGTGTTGAAGCCTAGCTTGAAGGATTTTGAACATTATGTTGTTAGCGTGTGAAATGAATGCAGTTGTGTGGTACTTTGAACACTCCTTGGCCTTGCCTTTCTTTGAGATTGAAATGAAAACGGAACTTTCCCAGTCCTGTGGCCATTGCTGAGTTTTCCAAATTTGCTTGCATACTGAGTGCAGCACTTTCACAGCGTCATCTTTTAGGATCGGAAATAGCTCAGCTGAAATGCCATCACCTCCACTAGATGTGATCATTGTGATGCCTCCTAAGGCCCACTTGACTTCACATTCCAGGATGTCTGACTGCAGGTCCATGACCACACTGTCATGGTTACCCAAGTCACTGAGATCTTTCTTAGACAGTTTCTTTGTGTTTTCTTGACACCTTTTCTTGACCTCCACTGCCTCTGCTAGCTCCTTGCTGTTCCTGTCTTTTATCGAGCCCATCTTTGCTAGAAATGTTCCCTTGGTATCTCCAGTTTTCTTGAAGTGATCTCTAGCCTTTCCCATCCTCCTGTTTTCCTCTATTTCTTCACCTTGCTTGTTTAATAAGGCTTTCTATCTTTGGAACTCTGCATTCAGTTGGGTATGTCTTTCCTTTTCTCCTTTGCCTTTCCCTTCTCTTCTTTTCTCAGCTATTTGTGAGGCCTCCTCAGTTAACCACTTGCCTTCCTGTGTTTCTTTTTCTTGAGGATGGCTTTACTCACCACCTCCTGTACACGAGCCTCCATCCAGAGTTCTTCAGACACTCTGTCTACCAGATCTAATCTGTTGAATCTATTTGTCACCTCTACTGTATAATCATAAGGGATTTGATTTAGGTCATACCTTAATGGTCTAGTGGTTTCCCTTACTTTCTTCAATTTAAGCCTGAATTTTGCAATAGGAGTTCATTATTTGAGCCATAGTCAGCTCTAGGTCTTGCTTTTGCTGACTTTATAGAGCTTCTCCATCTTCATTTGCAAAGAATATACAATCAGTTTGATTTCATTATTGATGATCCAGTGAAATCCATGTGTAGTGTCATCTCTTGTGTTGTTGGAAGAGAGTGTTTGCTATGACCCGTGTGTTCTCTTGGCAGAACACTGTTAGCCTTTGCCCTGTTTCATATTGTTCTCCAAGGCCAAACTTGCCTGTTATCCCAGATATCTCTTGACTTCCTACTTTTGAATTCCAGTTCCCTATGATGAAAAGATATCTTTTTTTTGGTGTTAGTTCTAGAAGGTCTTGTAGGTCTTCATAGAACCGTTCAGTGTCAGCTTCTTTGGCATTAGTGGTTGGGGCATAGACTTGGATTACTGTGATATTGCGTGGTTTGCCTTGGAAAGGAGCTGAGATCATTCTTTTGTTTTTGAGACTGCATCCAAGTGCTGCATTTCGAACTTTTTTGTTGACTTTGAGGGCTACTCCATTTCTTCTAAGGGATTCTTGCCCACAGTAGTAGATATAATGGCCATGAATTAAATTCCCCCCTTCTCATCCATTTTAGTTCACTGATTCCTAAAATATTGATGTTTATTCTTGCCATCTCCTGCTGGACCACATCCAATTTACCTTGAGTCATGCACCTAACATTCCAGGTTTCTATGCAATATTGTTTACAGCATCAGACTTCATTTTCATCAGACACAGCCACAACTGAGTGTCATTTCCGCTTTGGCCCAGCCTCTTCATTCTGTCTGGAGTCATTTCTCCGCTCTTGCCCAGTAGCACAGTGGACCCTTACTGACTTGCGGGGCTCAGCTTTTGGTGTCATATCTTTTTTGCCTTTTCATACTGTTAATGGGATTCTTGATGCAGAATCCTGGAGTGGTTTGCCATTGCCTACTCCGGTGGACCGCCTTTTGTCGGAACTCTCTCCACCATGGCCCGTCCGTCTTGGCTGGCCCTGCGTGGCGTGGCTCGCAGCTCCATTGTGCCACAGAAGGCTGCGATCCATGTGATCACTGGGGTTAGCTCTCTGTGACTGTGTTTCTCACTCTGGAGTCTATGGGATTGTAGTTCTTGCTTCTTCTATCTGAGATTCCACATAGACATGATATCATATGGTATTTATCTTTCTCTTTCTGACTTACTATGTTTACTCTAATAATCTGTAGATTGCCAGAAGTGGCATTATTTCATTCTTTTTTTATGGCTGAGTAGTACTCTTGCCTGAAAAATCCCATAGACGGAGGAGCCTGGTAGGCTGCAGTCCATGGGGTCACCAAGAGTTGGACACGACTGAGCGACTTCACTTTCCCTTTTCACTTTCATGCATTGGAGAAGGAAATGGCAACCCACTCCAGTGTTCTTGCCTGGAGAATCCCAGGGACGGGGGAGCCTGATGGGCTGCCGTCTGTGGGGTTGCACAAGGTTGGACACGACTGAAGCGACATAGCAGCAGCAGCAGTATTCCATTACACACACATTTTATTTATCCATTCACCTGTCGATGGACATTCTTTTCCTTTCATGTCCTGGCTATGGTAAATAGTGCCCCTATGAACACTGGGGTGAAAGTATCATTCCACATCATAGTTTTTTCTGACTATGGGATTGCAGGGTCATATGGCAACTCTGCCTTTAATTATTTATTCATTTTTGAGAGGCCTCCATACTGTTTTCCATACTAGCTGTGCAAATTGGCATTCCTACCAACAGCGTAAGATGGTTCGTTCTTCTCCGCACCCTCTTCAGCATTTGTAGACTCTTTGGTGATAGCCATTATGGCAGTATGTGGTGGCACCTTATTGCAGTTTTCAAAAATAATTGTTTCTGGTATCGTTGATTTACTGTGTTGTGTTAGTTTCAGGGGTACAGTGTAGTGGATGAGTTATGCATATAGCCACACATTTTTTGATTCTTTTCCCATATCAGCTATTACAGAATATTGAGTAGCGTTCTCTGCCTATACAGTAGGTTCTTATTAGTTATGTGTTTTATATATAGTAGTGTTATGTGTCAATCCTAGTCTCCCATCTCCCAGTTTATCCCCCCTCCTTTATTCCCTGGTAACCATAAATTTAATTTCTACATTTGTTTTGTAACTAAGCTCATTTGTACCCCTTTTCAGGTTTCACATATAAGAGATATCATATGATATTTGTCTTTGTGTGTCTGAGTCTCTTCACTCAGTATGACAATCTCTAGGTCCATCCACATTGCTGCTAATGGCATTACTTCATCATTTTGTTCTTTTTTTGTGGCTGAGTGATATTCCATTATATGTGTGTGTGTGTGTATATGTGTACGTATGTGTGTATGCATGTGTGTATGTGTGCGTGTATGCACGCACACATATGTGTATGTTATGTGTGTGTGCACATGTATGTGTGTGTATGTACGTGTGTGTATGTTATGTGCGTGTATATGTGCATGTGTTATGTGTGTATATGTATATGTGTGCATATGTGTGTATGTGTGTATGCATCTGTGTGTGCACGTGTGTGTATGTGCATGTGTGTATGTGTTATGTGTGTGTATATGGGCATGTGTGTATGCGTATGTGTGTGTATGCATGTGTGTATGTGTGCATGTGTGTATGTGTTATGTGTGTGTATGTGTGTGCATGTGTTATGTATGTGTGTGTTATGTGTGCATGTATATGGGTGCGTGTATGTGTGCGTGTGTATGTGTGCATGTATGTGTATGCATGTGTGCGCACGTATGTGTGTATGTGTGTGTATGTGTGTGTATGTATATGTATATGTGCGTGTGCATGTGTGTATGTATGTACATGTGTGTGTATATGGGTGCTTGTACGTGTGTGTACGTGTGCATGTATGTGTGCATGTATATGGGTGTGTATGTGTGTATGTGTGTACACATGTGTGTGTGTGTGTGTGTGTGTGCACAGCACATCTTCTCTATCCATTCCTCTGCCGATGGATGTGTAGGTGGTTTCCATGTCCTGGCTTTTGTAAATAGTGCTGCTGTGAACATTCTGGTACATGTATCTTTTCCAATTAAGATTTTCTCCATGTATAGGCCCAGAAGTGGGATTGTTGGATCATAATGTAATCCCGTTTTCAGTTTTCTAAGGAACCTCCATACTGTTTTGCATAGTGGCTGTGCCAATTTACGTTCCCACCAACAGCAAAAAGAGGGTTCCATTTTCCCCACACCCTCTCTAGCGTTTATTGTATGTAGATTTTTTTTTTGATGATGGCTGTTCTGAGTGGTGCGAGTTATTGTAATTTTAATTTGCATTACTCTAACACTAAGCAATGTTAAACATCGTTTCATGTGCCATCTGTATATCTTCTGTATATCTTCTTTGGGGAAATTAGACCCCACTTCTTGATGTTATGTGGTAAGGTCACATTGTAGAAGAGATGGTGAAATGGGAGATATTCTGGTAGTCTTTGGAAAGTACAGGGAGAATCCTTGAACCATAGTTACTTGAAAGGAAATATTGTATACTAAAAGGAGACAAGTTAAACTTGAAATGACTGAGAGTATTAATTGGAAAGTATAAATTTCCTTCTTACTCAGTGGAATGTGGTTCACTAGAAACATAAGATTTGCTTTCATTTTCTCATATTGTAGTAATAGAGATTTATTTTGTAATCCCACTGTGTTAGCCTAATTGATTTGGGTTTAATTTTGAAACCACTATGTTCTCTGTCAATGACATTTTGATAGCTAGCCTATATCTCTAGTGCCTAATATCAGTTTCAACTGTCCACGAACAAACGTTTCCCTCTTGAGCTACAGTCAGTCTTTTGAGTACCTCCAAATGATTGCCTATTTCTTAGGGTGCTTGAAAGTTCTTCAGCTTAAATAACAGTCTATGATGTTTTTGAGAATACACGTCTCTTTTCAGTTGTCAGCAAATCCTGATTAAACAGCCTTTTATTCCCTTTTAAAAATGATCTCTTTCCTCACTAGTTTTCAGGTGGCTTTTCCTCACCGCCGCCGTGCCTGCAGTCCCAGGTGAATTCTGCGTGTGCTGCCTTTTCTGTTTGCTAGACTTTCTGGTTGTCCCTGGGGGCTTCCCAGGCGGCACAGTGGTAACGAGTTTGTCTGCCGGTGCAGGAAACGCGGGAGATGTGGGTTTGATCCCTGAGTCAGGAAGATCCCCTGAAGTAGGAGACGGCAACCCACTCTAGTATCCTTGCCTGGAAAATTCCATGGACTGAGGAGCCTGGTGGGCTACAGTCCAGGGGGTCACAAAGAGTGAACATGACTGAGCATGTCTGAGAGGAGGAGAGTGATTGTCCCTCAGTCTGTTGAAAACCATTCTCTGAAAGTGAGAGATGATTCCCGTAAAAACCCTGGAAACGGTAAGGGTGCCAGCGAGCCAGTGCCTGACGAGAGCTCGGGCCTCCTCGGGCCAGCGTGGGAGGGACGCCGAGGAGCCGTCTGCCCCTTGGTCGCTGTGCCTGAGCAGAGGGACGTTCCAAAGATGGGAAAGTTTGTGATAAATAGCTAAGCAGTGGCCTTAGTGTCTGCGTGTCATTTTCTCATTTAATGCTCGCTATCTATATTTTTATGTTAGTAACTATTCCTATAATCTTCTGGTAAATATATTTAAATAGAACATGTCCTGTGTGCTTTGGTTATTGTTATGATTTCTGTTGGAGGGTAGGAATTCATGGAAGGCTGTCTTGACATGCAGCTACAATTCTCTATTATATTCATTGTATGCCATCGTCTATAGTATTCTGTTTTATGGAAATGTAATTGAAAGGGCTTTGGATAGAAGAGTTTTGGGGGACTTTAAATTCACCATGTTAAACAATAAAACAATGTGTTAGATAAAATAATTTCAAAGTTCTATCCAGTGTTGTCAATCCATTAATTTCCCGTATTTTAAGGAGGTGATGAAGAATAAAAAACGATCTACATACAGTTTAATTCTGTACAAAACGCTTCTCACAACTCACACATGTTGGTCACCTATTGATGTTTATGAAGGAATTGTGTTGATGAGATTTTGAATATTTCTTATCTCTATAACTTTAAATGGAATCTGATGAAATTACTGAGTTATTTTTCATTATAAAGATGGAAACATTTTTCTGTACAATAACAAAGCACTTCAAATAAATTTAGAAATACCACAAATGAATAAATGTAAAATTAAATTATCCTTGAACTTCAGGCATATAACATAATTTAATTTTGTTGTATGATAGGAATGCCTCATTTTTATTCACATAGAATAATAGAAAAATAAACTCATGGAGACAGTAGAATACTTTGGAGAGGAAATAGTCAATTTAAGTGCAAATAGCTAAGAAACATTATTGATGGGCGTGGAAAACAAAAGAAAAACTCACCTCGTTTTGATGATTATCGTGAAAGGTAATATATTTGTTTTAGGCAAAGATGTCTAAATTTTTTTTCAGATTAAAAGTGTGACTTAAATGTTTTGTGATATTTGATTATATTTGAGATTCACTTAATATGAAATTACCTAAACCAATAGCTGAGCATAATTGAAGTACATTATCCTGGAAACCACTAAAAATAATTATTTTTACAGGGTGAAGACTAGAATTAGATTTGCAGTAGTTTCCTCTGGCAGAACAGAATTCTGTTAGAGATAATTTACCTATTTTATTTTAGCTAGAAACTATTTTTCTCCCCAAAATATTGTATGTAAGACTGTAATTTATGATAGATTTAAAAATTGATTACAGTGATGCTTGTGGGCCCAGTTCCCTTGGCCATTTAGTTCTCTTCATCTTTTTCACCCAAATAGACTCCTTACACATCCCAGAACCCTGGGCTTCAGGAGAGCAGTTTGAAAATCAATACCTTACTGTGTAAAGTAATTCTATGTTAGTACATAAATGGCAACATTATCTTGTTACAACATGACCAATATTTAAGAATGAGAGACATTATTGTGGAAACTTCTTCTTTTATGTATATAGAATTCAAATGATTGTTGCCTTATTAATAGATATTAAGTCTGTATATCTCAAACAGACTGGCATGTGAAGGAAGGGGGTGTGCATGCATGCCAAGTCACGTCAGTTGTGTCTGACGCTTTGTGAACCTATAGACTATAGCCCACCAGGCTCTTCTGTCCCTGGATTCTTCAGACGAGGAGTGGGTTGCCATACTCTCCTCCAGGGAATCTCCCCGAACCAGGGATCAGACCTGTGTCCCTTAGGTCTAACCTTTATTGGTAGGTGGGTTCTTTACCACTAGCACCACCTGGGGAGGCTGAAAGAAGGGTAGTCAACTTTAAAATGGTGTTCCAGATCACCCAGAAATAATGAAATGAACTAGGGAGTTTATATATAATAAATCAACAGGTATCTTCAAACAAATGAAATAAAATATTGCTTGTAAGTCTGTTCAGATTGCTACACTGAAGTTCTGTCTAGAGTTAGATATTTGTGAAAAACACAATACTATTGATTTATCAAACAGTAGGAAACATACTTTGTTTTGGTGATTTCTATTGAATCTTTTCACTTTTGAAAGGTTTAAAATGACTGGAGTGTCAGATGTGGATGGTTGTCTGGATGTTAATGAACTGTTCAGATGTGCTCAGATGAGGTTAGCAGTGGCTGGAAATCTCTCCAACACATTTTACAGCATTTGTATAATGTGTTTGTCTCTGTGGAATGTTTACCACTGAGCATCTTCCTGAGAAGCAGTCGATAAATATTGACTGACAGGACACAGAGCTCCCAGGCTGACAGATGTTTCTGTTGGCAGTCTCAGTATAGCAGAGGCTGACTTGCTTGTCATGGTTTACGGCCTTTCCTCATTTCCTCAGTTTTTTTTTGTCACCCTTAGTCATAAACGCTGTACCATCTCCTCTGAGTATGTGATCTCAGATTCACCTCACCTTTTTCTCATCTCATATTCCAGCCGTCAGAGAATCATGAAAAGTTATTATTTCCCTACTCCACAGAACCATGGCCGTATTTTTTTTTTATTTAAATTTTCTGTATTGTTTCACATCCTGACTCTGCTGGCTCTCGCTGGTGGGCCTTCCTCTAGTCTCAGCAGGCAGGGGCCCTTCTCTAGCTGTGGCCTGTGCTCCTCACTGCAGCACTCCTGCTGGAGAGCACGGCTTCTAGGGCGCTCCGGCTGCGGTGGCCGCGGCACGCGGGCTCCTTCGTCGCGGCTCCTAGGCTCCAGAGCACAGCTCAGCGGCTGCGGCGCACGGGCTTAGCTGCTCTGCGGTATGTGGGTTCTTCCTGGACCAGGGGTCAAACCCACGGCTCTTGCGTTGGAAGGTGGATTCTTTACCCCTGCTCCACCAGGGAAGCCCATAACCGTATTTTTCAACCAAAACCTCCATGCTCTTGAATCTGAACTGGGTTATCTACGGGAAACTGGGGAAAGGCCTGTTGCTCCTCAGATTAGCTTGTGTTTTTCTAGAAAGGGAAAAACAGTGCCACCTGCTAACTGGAACAGTTTTGCCCTTGGTAATGGCATTACACGGGACATCACAAATCCTTGAAAACGTTCAAGGTAGTTTCATCATATAAAACTTGCCCAAGCTTCAGAGAAGTTCTCATGTAGATACTTGTATTTGTGAGCTAACGGGGTAAGCGTATCATGCTAAGAACTGCTAGAGAAAGACCAAACAAGTTCTCTCATTTTAGGGGTTTCCAGATAACCGGGGAGGTAGTGCTGTGCTTTGGTTCAGAAAGCAGGTTGTAGAGCCACACTGCCCAAGTTCAACCTCGTCACTGTGCAACTCTGGGCAAGTTACTCAACTGGTCTACCCCTTGATTGCCATAGGTCTTAAATGAGGGTTATGAAAACCACCATCTCATGCAGTTGTGAGAATTAAATGAATAACCGTAGGTAAGACTTTGTCCCTAGTACTTGGTAAGCACTGTGTTCTTGGTGTTGTCTTTAGTTGGCAGGGCATTTCTTTGTCTACTCTTTTCTCCATCTGGGGCTCATTGAGCTAAACTACAAAAATAATAATGCAAAAACTGCCTCTACCTGTATTTATTTGTACCAGTTGGTATGCTTCTGTGTATGTGTGTGTGTGTTGCTTATGAAAGAAAAGTAACTGAGAATGAAGCCAGTGTTTGGAATCTGTTTCCAAGCAGGCAAATGAACTGGGTTTGAATTGAATTCAGTTCAGTTCAGTTTAGTCGCTCCGTCGTGTCTGACTCTTTGTGACCCCATGGACTGCAGCACGCCAGGCCTCCCTGTCCATTACTCCCGGAGCATACTCAAACTCATGTCCATTGAGTCGGTAATGCCATCCAACCATCTCATCCTCTGTCGTCCCTTTCTCCTCCTGCCTTCAATCTTTCCCAGCATCAGGGTCTTTTCAATTGAGTTAGTTCTTTGCATCAAGTGGCTAAAGTATTGGAGTTTCAGCTTCAATATCAGTCCTTTCAATGAATATTCAGGACTGATTTCCTGGGTTTGAATTAGACATGTTTAAAGACTTAACAGAACTGCTGCTCTCAGTAAGATGTGGGGAGGTGCCAGGAAGAGGTGATGGTCAGAAGCTGAGAGGACTCTCGTGCAGGACCTTGTGAACAGCAAACAGTTACTTTGGAGTGTTTCAGAAGAGCTTCTAAAGGCGGACTTTATTGATTTACCATCCCTTTTCCATTTCACTCTAGTCTACTTGCCTAGTTCAAGTAAATCAATATCCTTTTAACACTGGGCACATTAAACAAACAAACGAGAAAGAAACCCATTTAGTAAGTGTAGGCCCCAAACAGGAAAACCTGAGAATGAGTCCTTCCCAGGCCCCATTCTGCCCCTTCTGGCTCCGGCGCTGATTCTCGGGAATAAGGCATTCTATCCCTGGGCAGAGATGAGCTGGGTAGCTCCAGTGCGGATGGCTTCCCTTGGACCATGACTGAATGGCCTGGACCTTCATCTTGCTAGTCCTAGGGGAGTTGGAGAAGGGTCCATTCTGAGGTGTGGGTGATCCCACCTGTAGCAAGCTACGGCTCAGACCTTTTGGAGCTTTTCCCCCTGTTGCGTTCTCAAGAACTTCTGTCGCAGCAGAGTCAGAATCTCACTGGCTCTTGTCTCCCCAGCCTGTCCCAGTGAGCTGACGTCTCCCTGGTTCATTTTCCCCTAGTGCCCAGGCAAAGAAGAGGCCCCTCAACTACTTTAATAACTCAGACTATAGTAGATGCTTAAGATTCGCTCCTGTTATCTAGGTGTTTTCAGGAACACTGAATTAGAGAGGAGGAGTCACTGCCCCGGGGGAGATACAGGGTTAGAGGCCAGTGAGCCTATAGTCACAGCATTTTCATCAGCCAGTCAGTACGCAACCTTCTTTTATACATGTTTCTGTTTTAAAAAAAAAACCTTATTTAATATATATTCTTGATTCATCAGCAGCGAACTTGCAGCCGGTAGCTCTGTAACCCCTGCCTGAAGGAATCTTATCTAGCGCGTGTATTTTCTCCATAAGACGTATCACAGCCCCCCTGTGCTTGGTTGGAAACACTAGCCAGCCCTTCAGCACTGTGCTCAGGGCCACTGTCCACAGAGAAATGACCAACAGGAAGCACGACGTGTGAAAAATGTGGCCCTTGAGAAGGACACTTGTTTAAAAGGACACTGTTTACACTGTGAGAATGAGAACAGGGAGGCAGAGCATCTCTCTGCCTTCCACTGGGAGCATGCACAGATGACGTATTTTTCACCACTCTCAGCGTCTCCATGTTGGAGAATTACCTCGAAAGCACCGTATGTATGGATTTGGGGGCTACCAATAAATTGTAAGCTAGTGGGCAAATTTGCAGATACAGAATCTGTGAATGATGAAGCTTCACTGTATTTTTCAGATGGGTACAAAGTTACTTTGATTCAAGAACTTTTTTTGATTCTAAACATGCCGCTGCTTGAATCTTAAGCATTTGGAGTGGCTGTAGCTCCTCTTTTTACCAAAGGCAGATAAACTAGCTGCAGTAATTCCCACACACAGACTAAAAACCTGCCTCATTAAAAAAAAAAGAAAGTTGAATCTCAGTTCCCTAACTTAAATTATCCCTGCCCCCCGCCCCCAGATAACTCTCACAGATCTTGTCTGTAGTCTGACGCGGAGGACCTTTCCCTCTGGTGCTCTCATCTGGTTGCCTCTTCACGGCCGAGTCTTCCCTCAGGCCCTGTAGGTCACGGGAGGTGGTGGAGGAGCTGGTCTGGAGGTTTCTCAGGTGCCTCACGGGCAGGACACTGAGGAGCAGTGTGGAGTGGTGGTTTCTGGACAATTGTCAGGGCTCTTTGGATGACCTAAAATAACTGGGGACACTTAGGGGTACCATTTTTTGGTTAATAAAGCTTGTGGACAGTTGGATGATGATAATTTAAACTTTAAAAGGATACATGGCCTTGTTTTGTAGGCCTGTGAATTTATGGACACTCAGATTACAAAATTCTGATTAAGATACCATAGAAATCCATCGTGTAATGGATGTAAGAAGATATCCATCATTTACTGAATACCTACTGCATGCCGTGCACACTGCAAGGTGTTTATGTGCATGATTTTATACAAGAATGGAATTGCTATCATTTTATAGATGAGAAAATGTAGGTTGGAGAAATTAATAAATATATTTAAGCTAGAAAGTTAGAAAACAAGAGTTCAAAGTTAAGTCTATCTGGCTTCAAATTCCACTCTCTTTCCAGTCTCCTGGAATATCTTTTACGTCTCCTCAAATATCATGTCAGAGGGTGAGCAAGTGGAGGTTTGCAGTGGGAAGATTTTCGCAAATTGATTAATATATGGAAGAAACGTAGAAGTAAAGTGATAATCCTTTCATCAAGAACCGTAAGATAAAGGTTCTTTCTAGGGCCGTGTGCCAGTGATTAATACATATCAACCTTCAACAGCAATACTCAGAGGAGACTGACTGTCAGAAAATGACAGTATTGATCTTTGGAGAAAACTGGAGCCCTTTTTAATAGTGTGACATTTGAAAAAAGACGTATTTGATAAACTTACTGAACTTACTTTGAGCCTTATTGAACTTTAGAAAAGCAATCTGAATTTTAATCAGTCCAAAATATGTAGGGTTAAAAATCACACAGTTTAAAAGCTTACGACTGAGTGAGGCCATTTTCTACACCCCTCCTCTCTACTCCAGATCCTGTCCCTTCGAGGGGGACTGCGTGCCCTTCTCTCTGTGCATTCCCTGTCATTTCCTTCATATGTCCAAAGAAGCTGCTTCTATTCGTTTAATGATTTTAGGTATCTACTAGATCTTGTTACTGTCAGGTTGGCCGAAAAGTTGGTTCGGGTTTTTCCATAACGTGGTATGGAAAACCAAACAAACTTTTCGGCCAGTCGATATTAAAGACTAACCTTCGTTACGTGAGGCTTCTCCTTCCCGCTGCCTCTCGGTGTGGTTTTGTTGCTGTTCTTGGCTTCCGCTGCCCTGTCGATATCTGCAACACTTTGGCTGCTGAATTGTACCACGTATGGTGCCGTGATTGTGTTCTTGTGGAATTATATTTTTCATCCTTTACTGTTAATTTTGAGGGGCTTGGGAGTAGGTATAAGACCATGTTAAAGTGCAATTCCTATTTTATTATTCTTTTATGGCAGTTGTTGGCTTGGAGATGTGACTTACAGACCTTTACCTCCAGGTGTGAGTAAAAGTCAGAGCTCATTTCTGTCCTTAAGAAATGACTGAGGAAACACCGCTTTCCTCTTTGAGACAGTCCACGAGGCACCACTGTACTTTTTAGATTCTGGAACTTGCATTTTCTTGGCATTTCATTGGCTAAAATGTTAAAACTTTTTTCTCAGTCATTTTGAGTTAATTTGTTTCTTATTAAAAAACAACAACAACACAACATTACTGACTGTGTTTATGGTGGGAGTGATGTAGCTATGAAGCAAGGAATATTGGCAGCCAGCAGAAACGGGAGGACAAGATGCGTCTGGATGCGTGTCCCGAAGACCTGCTAAATAGTTAGAGCAAAGTTTGTAACAGATTCACATATCTAGATAATAGATGATCCTTATGTCAATTTGTGAGCTCTTTTTCTATGCAGCTTCCTTGTCTACAATATCCAGCTCCACAAACTTTGATTTCTTCGGCAACTTCAGACTTTGATCCCTCAGCCCAGTGGTATTGCCTCGCTCTGCTGGACTCCACCTCCCTGCATTGTAATCTGGAAATTTTCACTGGGGCAGAAATTCAGGGCAATTATGGGACTTCTTTTGTGTATTTCCTTTCTCAGGGATTAGAGTTCAGTGCTGCCTTCTTGACCAAGATCTGAAAATACTGTTTCATATATTTTGTCAGTTTTATAATCATTTACTATGGGAAGAGTAGTCTGGTACCAGTTAATTTGTTGAATTTAAAATTAGACATTTCTCACCGTGAACTTGATATCTGTATTTGAATATTTCAGGAGAGGGAAAGAGAGAGGGGCAAAATAAGGTAGGAATTGAGAGGTACAAATGGCATAAATGATCTCATTTGCAAAGCAGAGATAGAGACACAGGCGTAGAGAACACCACCAGGGAAGCCCCAGGAACACTGGAGTGGGTCGCTGTTCCCTTCTGTTCGACTCAGGGATGGAACCCAGGTCTCCTGGATTGCAGGCAGACTCTCTATCGTCTGTGCCCCCAGGGAAGGCCAAATATATGGATACCAAGGGGGAAAGGGGGTGGAACTGGGAAATGGAGACTGACACGCGTACACGGCTGGTATACGTATGGAGTGGATACCGAGTGAGAACACGCCTAATGCACGGTGCTGACCGGAACAGGAAGGAGTCCGAAAGGGAGCCGGCGTATGTATACGCATATGGCTGAATCGTTCTGCTGTGCAGCAGAAACTAACACGACATGGCAAAGCAACAATTCTCCAATAAAAACTAATTTTAAAATAATAAATAAAGCCAAAGGATATATTGTACAGCACAAAGTATTGGAAATAGAGCCAATATTTTATAATAACTTTAAATGGACTGTAATCTACAAAAATATTGACTCACTATGTTGTGTGCACCTGAAACTAACACAATATTGTAAATCAACCGTACTTCAAATTAAAAAAAAAAAAAAGAACAGAAAAAACCGGCACGCACAGGAAAGCATTTCAAACGCAGTAATCCCCCCTCTCCTCAAAATTCATGATTTTTCCCTCCCTAAATCTAGTTATACAAGTCAGAAAGTTCGAAATTACTTTTGACACCTCTTCTTCCTCACCTCCCACACCCAGTGAATCAAGATTCCTAAGTATCTCTTGAATTTGTACCTCTTTCCATCTCCCTTAGTCACCTGGGAGCTCAAGACAGCATATTTAAATAGCCTCCCTACTGACTGAGTTAACTGTTACCTCCTTCTCTCCCTGTCTGTCTGCTTCTCCTTGTAGGCCTCCTAATTTGCTGCGAAGTCAAACCTGATCACGTTTGTTCCCTCCTCACCTCCTGGTTAGGATCCTTCAGTGGATTTTACGGCTGTATGGTGTGGGAAAGATTCCTTAGCATAGCCTAATATCACAGTACGGTCTGTTCTCTACCTACCATTCCAGCTTTATTGATGATCTCATTTACCTTCACTTCATTCCATGAAACTTTGCTCATGCTGTTTCTAGGAATGGTTAACTTCCTCACACCTTCAGGCATCTGTTCAATTCTCTCTTCTCTAGGGAAAATTCCTTAATCTCTTGACTAGATCACATCTTCAATTAATATGCTCAAGTAAATTCATATAAATCAGTTGAAGTTTCACATTTCTGTGATTTTTTTTTTTATTAATGTCTTTATCCTTTACTAGAGTAAAAGGTAAAATGTCATGAAAGCCATTTTGGCGCTAATGTTACTGCTCATACTTAGTAATAAAGGTGAATAAAATCAAAGAAAGAGGTGAAATGGAGGTGACTTAGGAGCACTGGTTGATTGAATAAGCAAATTTGCTCAGAATGAATAATGCAGTGCAGTGCCCATAGATACATCACTGCCCATAACTGTTATCACTATGAGAATTGTAGGCATCATTTCCATTAGGAAGACAAAGCTCTTGTCTGTATCCATTACAGAAATATCACAAGACCAGTCTCCAATTTGAGTGAAAACCCCTTTTCTGTGAATTCTCTTTGTATAAAATTATAATGAACATTTAAAATTTTAGTGCTATTTCTAGACTCTAAATACTACAGTACCAAACGTATGTGTAAGAAGTGTTTCTAAGATCATGCAAGTGTTAAATATACACATAAAGTTAATAATATCTGGAGTTCTAGTCAACCCTTGTATACTATGATTCCATGTACTTAGGCTAGGTTTCTTTATGCCAGGCACTATTTTTAAGTGCTTTACAAATATTAACTTATTTAATTTTCAAAACAACATTATAAGGTAGGTAGTATTATTATCCCTATTTTTTAGATGAAGAAGCAGAGGTACAGACATGTCCAATAATTGTCTAATGTTCAACAGTTGAATCAGGATTCAAACTCAGGTTCTCTGGCTTCAGAGAGCTGAGCATTTGCTTAGATTCTCTTTGTGTGCCCTCTATCATCTAGCCAGTTACTTGAAAGCCATAAGAACTTGAGGGTAAAAGTTTGGTGTTTCTTTTTGGTTTTTTAATGTGTAGTACACTCTAGGTTTTAAAAACCTACATCTTTTTCATCTCAGCAAAGAAGCAGGTGCTGAAAGTGAGTACTCATGAAGGCAGGGAGAGACACCTTGCTAACACTCTAAAAGAGGTGTTTCTCTCACCTCATACTTTACCTGTAGAAAGGTAGTGTTAATTGCAAAACATTTGTGGAAGTTGTGAAATTACCGAAACTCAAGAATTTCAGTGTGATTCGCTAGATTAAATGAGAGAAGCCAGAAAATTAGTTAAAGATACTCAATTTGGTAAATGGTCTGTCAGGATTTGCTTTAAAAAATCCCTTTAAGCAGAGTGTAGCTTTTTGTAGGTTTGGCAAAGTGCCAAAACTTATGAAGTATTTGGAGGTCTCAGTTCTGCAGTGGTCTCAAAATAGATTCTCTTTAATGAAAGTTAAACATTAAAAGGCAGAACTGAATACAGCCTGCTTTAATGTTTCACAAAATTGCCAGACTGCCAGATGATACTTAATTGGAAGCTCAGAAAATAATGATGAGCAACCTAATCAGGAAAAATCTATTTGGTCTAAATCTCTAGAGAAGGAGGTTGAACAGACAGTAAGCAGTAAATTGGCGACATTTAAAGATTAGTCACACGGTGGGTGGAAAACAAAACAAAACCGGCCCCTCTCGACAAAACCAGGCATAAAAACAACAAAAAGTAGAAAACAGCTGTTTAACTTAATATAGATCTACATTATTTTTGAGAAAGAAAAATTAGACTTTATCTAGCTAAGGAGTTATGAAGAAGGAAAAAGTAGCTCGTGTCTGACTGTTTGCAACTCCATGGACTGTAGTCCACCAGGCTCCTCTGTCCATGGAATTCTCCAGGCAAGAATACTGCAGTGGGCAGCCATTTCCTTCTCTAGGGGGATCTTCCCAAAGCAGAGATTGAACCCAGGTCTCCCGCATTGCAGGCAGATTCTTTACAGTCTGAGCCAGCAGAGAAGCCTCTGTATAATAGGGTCTCTCTGAAATTAGCAGTAGCTGCTAAAAAAAAAAAATCTTTATTTGATGTCTGTGATGTGTGTGTGCACGCTAAGTCACTCAGTCGTGTCTGACTCTTTGCAACCCTATGAACTGTAGCACGCCAGGCTCCTCTGTTCATGGAATTCTGTAGGTAAGAGGACTGGAGTGAGTTGTCATGCCTTCCTCCAGGGGATCGTCCCGACCTAGAGATCAAACTAGTCTCCCTGTGGCTTCTGCATTGCAGGTGGATTCTTTACTGCCGAGCTACCAGGAAAGCCCATAGTATGTATGATACATTTGCTCTGTTTAAGAATTAGAGCTTGGAGTGCTATGAGTGCAGTTCTGTCAGAACTTGAGGGAGAGGAAAAGTATGGTCAATAAAGTGGAAATCTTAATGCTGGAATGCAGGGTTGCATTGATATAGCAACCATCTTAACCCCTGGGTATAGTTTATTAGAAGCACAAAGAAAATTCCAGGGGTACTTTAGATCTGTACTACCAAATACAAATGGATATTTAAATGAGAATCTAAGCTAGTTAAATTTAAATAAAATAAGAAAATTCCTCAGTTACATTAGTTACATTCCAATTGCTCACTAGCTGCTTGTGGCTAGCGGCTACCCTGTGAGATGGAAAACACATAGATATTGAACATTTCCATCATCCTAGAAATTTCTGTTGCAGTCATGCTTTTGAGCATTTATACTGGCCATATCAGTGTTGTTTTCAATCTCCATGGTCTGTCTGAAGCCCAAGGTTCTATTAGTTTCCCAGGTGGGCATCCTGTAAGAGAAATATCTTTCACTGTTCACTTCTTAAAACTCAATTTCCAATCTGTGGCAAGTAAGATTTAACCTGTAGGTTGTTGTAAGAAGTAATGTGAAAATAATGTAAGAAAACTGCCTGACACATAGCAGATTCTCAGTAAACACTAATTTGTATTCTCTATAATGTAGTAGTTTTTTCAGTGATAATAGATCTTTATTCTTGGAAAATCAGGAGAAGATGATAGGAGAAATCAATATACTCTGAATTTAGAGAAAGCTTGTTCTGACCTCTATATAACACTCCTCTATTATTCTTTTGTCTTTTAATTTTTTCTTGTCCTGCCACAGTACCTTTTAGGGCATATAGTCAAGTACCTAGTCATTTATGCCCTTCTTTAGTCGTTATTTCTATACTTGTCTGCTTACCATCAAAACTGAGCAAGGGGGTAACAGGCAATGTCTAAGGGCGCCAAACCTGTTTCTCCCTGCCTCCATGATGTGATAGTAGCTCTGTCTCTTTCTAATGACCAACTGCCTCTGCCCAGTCTGGTAACTTCTTGCCTGCTGCTGGTGCTAGAGAGATAACCATAGCTTAAAGTTTAGTGAGATTTTTGTCATTTCCCCTGGTAGAATTCCTGCTTTGGGAGTCAGGACTTCTCAACCCATAGAGCCCTAAATTGTGAGGAAGAAGCAAAAATTCTCCAAGTTCTTCCCTGGGAGGGATATAAATAAGGCTGCCTCTTATTTCCGGCTTTCCGGGTGGCTCAGTGGTACAGAATCTGCCTGCCAGTTCAGGCGATGCAGGAGGCTCCGGTTCGGTCCCTGGGTTGGAAAGATCCCCCTGGAGGAGGGAATGTCAACCCGCTCCAGTGTTCTTGCCTGGAAAATTCCATGGACAAAGGAGCCTGTCGGGCTACAGTCCATGGGGTCACAGAATCAGACACGACTGAAGCGACTTAGCACGCATGCATCACTCTACTTCTGGGAACTGTTTCTATTCTACCTATGCCCAGATATGGGTTCCTCACTGCCAGCTGTCCAGTAGGTAACTAATTCCAGAATTCACTGACAATTGCAGGTTGCATTCCCTGGGAGGCCAACTCTGAAATGGAATTGGTGTGAAGGAAGTTTACTAGGAAGTACTCTCAGAATTAATACCTGTGGATAAGGTTGCCAGATTTAGCAACTAAAAATACAGGATGCCCAGTTAAAAATTTCTGGCAAGCAATGAGTACTTTTTAATTAGAAACACAGTCTTCAGAACACGATTGTCTGAAATTCAGACCTGAGTGTCCTGTACTGTGTGTGACGCCCCTGTGTGAGGAGGAAGGGGAGGTAGTGGACACAGAGAGGTCGGACTGCTGGTCCACAGCGAGCACGGCCTCCGCCGGCTCTCTAGGGACCTGAACTGGAATGGCAGTTCAGCCCACCCATGGGGCACAGAGGCTGGATTTCTGGATCCTTGCATTGACCAGTCAGGGGGTGCAGACCATAGCTGGGAATGAATCGTGACCTCGGGGACGGCACCTCTCTTCTGCGGAGATTCTCTTGCCTTGAGGGTTCGCTGCCTTGGCAGCCAGGGGACTGAGGTTCTGAAGGGAGTTCCTGTGTGTCGGGGGGCAGGGTGGGTGGGTTAGGGTCGGGGTGGAGAGGTATCCGTCAGGACATAGGTTTTAATCATCCTCACTGTGATTAACATTCTCATGTGTATCCCCCTCCTGTAAATTCTCTGAATGCTATGTGACAGCTTGCGTTGATAATAAGGCCTTCAGTGATTGTTCCCTAACCAGGGTCTTTGTCACTGGTGGTGGTTTAGTCTCTAAGTGTGTCCGACTCTTGAGATCCCATGGGCTGTAGTGTCCATGGGATTCTCCAGGCAAGAATCCTGGAGTTGGTTGCCATTTCCTCTTCAGGGGATCTTCTCCACCCAGGGGTTGACCTTGGGTCTCCTGCACTGCAGGCAGATTCTTTGCTGACTGAGTCAACAGGAAGGCACCGTAAAGGCTTTGAATGAAAGCTGTCTCTCAGAATAAGGCCCTTGCCCTCAGTTCCCGACACCCTTGCTCTCTCTTCCCAACCTCTGTAGCAGTCTATCCTCAGATCAAGGTCTTGTCACTGCTCTGGAAACAGGTGGGAACCCTCGGTCAGAACAAACCTTTGTTCTGATTCGTTGCTGATTTCTATGTTCTTTCCTCTGACACCAGTGGAGATTAAGGCTCTCGATCGAGGTTAATCAATCCTTGTGTGTTCTTGACTTCATCTTGGCCTCTCTCTTCTGTGACCTTAATCCATTTTCTCCACCCTCTCCTGTATTTTTAAGTTCTTCTCTTCAGCTTTCAGGAATTCAAGTCTCATATACTAAAGGTATTCTCTCCTGACCCACACATGTCTTCCTGAGCTTTCTTCAGCCTTTAAAGGAGTCGGCTTTACTTGCTCTCTGTTCCCCATCATGTTCTTTGCCTGTTGGCATTTGGCTTTCAGCTACACTCACCTACTGAGTGAGTAAAGGTCCTCTGCTTCTTTAATTGCATAAGCAAATGACCATTCTCTTAGCTTTTGCTTAGCCAGAGCTCTCATTTGAAATCATAGTCTTCATTACCTTGATAACTCTGCAGTCTCCTGGTTCTCTTCATTTCAGAGGACTTCTCCAGCTCCTCCTTATCCCTTTCATCCTTAAATGCTAGTGCACTTATTTCCCCCGTGTTGTCTTAGGGGTCCATATATTCTTCCTGAACAATAGTGTTTCCTCTATAGTTTCTGTATACTATGTGCTCATTACTTGTGATTTTATTTCTTCCAACCAAAATCTTATCCCCTGAGTTTCAGGTTTGTGTATTCAAGGCTTCAAAGGTTCTCTCCATTTGGATGTTCCAAAGATGCCTCATAGACAATGTAAACAACAAAATTTCCATCAACTAGGTCCCCTTTCTCATACAAGTTGATGGCACTCAGACACCCAAGCTTAAGTTCTTAACAGGTATTTCTGACTCCTTCCTCTCACACTCCTTCCTCTTCCTTTTAAAAAAATAAGCCATCTCATCCTGATAGTTTCAGCTCCTAAATATTTCTGGAGCTTCTCCCTTTTATCAGTCTAATCTTTTTCACCTTCTCCTTCCACAGGACTGCTACAGTCATTTGAGATACAAAGCTAACCATGTCAGTCTTCTGATTAAAATCCTCTGTTGGCTCTCCATCAGCTATAATTTAAGGTCCAAGATAAAGCTTTCACTCTGGACTGGACTTACCTCCCTCCCATAAATAATGATAAAACTGGACAACATATATGCTGCAACAATTTTTGGACATTGGGCAAATGATTGGCACAATGCAGTTGTTTTGTCTTCAAACACTTTCCGGACTACAGTGTAGAAAGGGGGTCTTGAACAGAGCACAGTGGTATTACTGAGTTGAGTAGACAGAACTGTTGTCCAGGAACCTTGAGGCATTTGGAATTTATGGAGCAAAATAGCAAGGAGGTGGAGGCTACATGGAGAAAAAATGTCAGAAATCTGTCTAGGAATCTCCTTGAATTTGTTGCTAAATACTAAGTTGTACATGTGTATGGTGAAACTGCTTGAGGTCAGGCAAAGAACAGCTATGAAGCTGTAAGTTGAAAAGTTTCCAGAATTCACACATAGCTGGAAGACATTTGAGTTTTAGTTCGAATGAGGAGTCCTCCCTAAACACCTGGACCTTCTGAGAAACTGCTAAAGGGCCATGCGTTAGTAGTGCAGCTGAACCACTGGTGTTTCTCAACTGGCATTCTGTGGGAAAAATTTGGATAACTCTTTTCTTGTTTCTTTCAGGGTTGATATAATACCATTCTAAATACATTAGATATAAATTAATTCATTATGTTCAATATTGCCTTAGGCACTAGGGTTTAATTTTCTTGCAGAAACCTGAGAAGGAGTATTTTATATCCACTCTGCAGAGTTTAAAAACAAATTTCAAAAGTATCGTGTAAGTTAACTGCCTGTCAGATCAAAACCTAATCTCCAAATATGGGAAAACACACACAGTATCTATCAATAAATCAAAAATTACCAGACTTATGAAGAAGGAAATTGTGACCATAGCTAGGGGAAAAATCAATCTATAGCAACATGCACAAAATGATAAATATTATACCATTAGCAAATGACATCATATTATAAATACACTCAGAGATTTAAAAGAACACATGAACAAATATTGGCTATATCCCCAGTGCTGTACATTACCTGCTTTTATGTTATTTATGTTATATGTCTCAGTCTGTTCTTACTCTCCTTCCCCGATCTCGCCCCTCCCCTCCTCCTCTCCCTGGTGGTGACCACTAGTTCATTCTCTGTGTCTGTTTCTGTCTTGTTACACCCATTTGTTTTATTTTTTAGATTCCACAAGTGAAAATATGCACTATTTGTCTCTCTCTGCCTGACATTTATAAAAATTTTGATCACTCTGTTGTACACCTAATGCTAATGTAATATTGTAAATTAACTCTGCAGAGTCTCTCAGTCGTGTCCAACTCTTTGTGACCCCATGGACTGCAGCCCTCCAGGTTGCTCTGTCCGTGAGATTCTCCAGGCAGGAAGTGGGCAGCCATTCCCTCCTCCAGGGATCTTCCCCACCCAGGGAGTGAACCTGGGTCTCCTGCATCGCAGGCGGGTTCTTTATCATGTGAGCCAGCAGGCAAGCCCAAGTCAGCTATGCTTCAATACAAAAGAGGCTTAAAAAGTGAGAAAAAGAAAATGAGCATAAAGAGAAGAGAAGTAAAGGATACAAAGTGAGGTGGAAGTTTTAGAGATAGAAATAAAATCAGAAAACAATCCCCTGGATTGACTTTATAGCAGGTGAGACACTGCAGAAGGGGTCAGTGAGCCTGAGTATATGGATGTAGAGAGCACCGACAGTGAGGCCTGGGGAGAGGAAAAACTAAAACGTGTGTAATCTCAGTGACTTTGGGGATATTACCACGTGGTCTATCAAACCTGTAATTGGAGTCCCGGGAGAAGGGAAGAGCAAAGTAAAAAGTATTTAAAATCCAAGGCAGTTCACATGTCTCACCAGGCATTTAATGATCAGACTTTTGCCTGTTTTCAAGTTTCAAATCTAAACCAATTAATTCCTGACACTGGTTTTTCTCTTCAGGTCACTGAATGACTCCCAGTTTATCTCACAAACCATGCTTTTTCTTGTCTCCATATCTTTGTTCATTCTGGTGTCTCTGCCTAGAATCCTCTTAACTCATACTCTTGAGCAATCTAACTCATACTTCTATTTAAAGTCTCAATCCACGAGTCATGTCCAAGAAGTCTTGTCACTATCCCTTCATTTTGCACCCAACCAGCGATAGTTGTACTCTTTGATGCTTCTGATATATCTTTGCATTATGTTACAGAGATCTCTTTTTTGTGTTTATTCTACTAGCTGGAGTATATCTAATTCATGTTTCTATCTCCAGCACTTAGTAGAAGGATTGACTCGGATCAGCTAAAGAATGAATGAGCAATGAGTTCATTGACCTAACTTTTGGTTCTGAATTCGATATTTTCATATACATGTTAAAAATAATAAGAATCTCAATCCCTTTAAGTTTCATTTAGTATGGCTTACATTTTTATTTGAAAATTAAAAAAAAATGTCTTATAGTTAATGGGTCTGAGTTTGAAGTCTTGAAGTTTGATTATAATATTTTACTAACTTATTATATATATATGCACATTATATATATATATAATGTTATTTTTTTCACTTCTTCATAAAGCTTCAATTAATAAGTCTACAATCAAGATGATGAATTATGGAATTTATAATTTAATACTTTCAAATTTTAATATGTCCAAAAAGCTTTTGTGAAGCTTGTTAAAATGCAGTTTATCTTGCCTCCTTTTCAGAGATTCTGATCCAGTAAATCTGAAATAAAGACTCTGGAGATTCTGTTGTAAGTGACAGATGATTTCTGGAGAGAAACAGACATTTATGTTCCATGGCTAGAGAAATGTAGTTTACCAGTGGGTCCTACATTTGTATTTTGACTAGATAAGGAAAAAAATGAGGCTTGGAAAAGTAACATTTAGAAAAACCTCTTCTGTTGTAATGAATCCGCATCAATTATGTTGAAGTTCTGAATGACCTTTGTAGTTGAACAATTAGTGGGGACTGAGTGTGACCAGTAATTTTGCAGAGAAAGGAAGAAAATAGTAAATTAAGCAGGAGAATCCTCTTTATTCTATTTTAAAGTCTGTGCTCTAGAGAAGAAAACATTGTTTTAAAACTTTTATTTGATTTGGAGCACTTGATTCCAGGGGGAACACATTGCCCCTGAAAGCTCAGGGATAAAAGGCTGGAGGGAAATGGTACCATCTGTGCTCAGCAGTCACTAGAGTCAAGAGCGTGATTTCCCAGCTGACTGCACCATTCTGAATATTGTATTGAGTCAGTTCCTTAAGGGTGTTTTAGAGAACACAGTAATGGGCAGTCTTGTCATATTATATTACGTGTAGCAATCACACTGCTAGATGGCAATATCTGAGAGAAACTTGTGGGAACCTGAGCCAACTCAAGAAAAAGAGTTAAAAAGTTGTTTTTACATACGAAGGTGACAAGCCATGAAGTGTCCCACTGACAAAGAATATTACATTTGGTCTCTGTAACTTGAGTAAATAATTTATTGGTGAAATCTCAAAAGTGAACTATTTTGGATAGAATTTTGAGTCTAATTCTTTCCTTTTGACTACACTGTTTTTTTTTTTTTTTACATCATAGTTTACATTCTGTGTTCACAAGTTCTCTTAGAAATCAATCAGTCCATCTCTCTACCTACCTACCTATCTTTTCACCTATTCATCTATTAATCTAATATTTAAATGTATTCACAACTCTTAGAAAACAAAATTGTCAAAGAAGATAGTATTTCAACTCCAAATGGTCTTGAAAAAATTTCTGTCCCAAAGTAGATCCAGAGTTATAGAATCTTGAGTCTTTTCAATTAGGTTGGGCTTACTCTATTCTCCAAAAGGCTAGATCATTTCTTCTTCTGAAAGACTACTGAGGGTCTTAGGCATATCAGATTCAAAGTTCAGCAAATAGGGAAAATGTAGTTGCAGCCATAATGCTTACAGAAAAAGAGAAAAACGAATGTCAGGTTGAACACAGAAATAGATATTAATGACCTGTTAAACCTCTGTAATACTGAACCTCATAATTTCATCACCTCCCTTTACCATACAAATCTCTGTATATTAGTCTTTTTAAAATAAGATTAGATCCTTTACTTTTTTAAAATATACTTTCTCTTTTCCTTTCATAGTACTTTGTTTATGCATAGAAATACATCTAACTTGTTTTATTAAAGAGTGAAAGCATTGGCCACTTAGTCGTGTCCGACTCCTGGCTACCCTGTGGACTGTAGCCCACCAGGCTCCGCTGTCCATGCAGTTTTCCAGGCAAGAACACTGGAGCAGGTTGCCAGTCCCTTCTTCAGCGGATCTTCCTGACCCAGGGATCAAAGTCAGGTCTCCTGTATTGCAGACAGATTCTTTACTGCCTGATCCACCAGGGAAGCCCTTATTAAAATATGCTATGAAATTAAAATTGCTTACAAATAAACTCTTAAAATATGTTCAGCCTTACCTTTGCCTTTCTCATACTTTGTTAATTGTGATTTATACCTAACTATTTCCTGTATCAGTCTTGAGTTTGGGGAAATATTTACAAAAGAGATTCAGTTCAGTTCAGTTCAGTCGCTCAGTCGTGTCCGACTCTTTGCGACCCCATGAATCGCAGCACGCCAGGACTCCCTGTCCATCACCAACTCCCGGAGTTCACTCAGACTCACGTCCATCGAGTCGGTGATGCCATCCAGCCATCTCATCTTCTATCGTCCCCTTCTCCTCCTGCCCCCAATCCCTCCCAGCATCAGAGTCTTTTCCAATGAGTCAACTCTTCACATGAGGTGGCCAAAGTACTGGAGTTTCAGCTTTAGCATCATTCCTTCCAAAGAAATCCCAGGGCTGATCTCCTATGCACCTTTAAATTTTTCTTAGTACTAGCTCAACAGGTTGTTACCCCCCTTTTCTTATTTTCCTTTATAACCCCTTTTTTTTTTTTGATACCTAATGCATATCTTTTAGCTCAGCTTCAGTAAAACCAGTCATCTACTCTTTATACGTAAATCTTTGTCTTGACCTCTGTTGTTTAGTTGCTAAGTCTTCTCTGACCACATGGACTGTCACCCAGCAGGCTCCTCTGTCCGTGTGATTTCCCAGGCAAGAATACTGGAGTGGGTTGCCATTTCCTTCTCCAGGGGATCTTCTCAACCCAAGGATCGAATCTTTGTCTCCTGCATTTTAGGCAGATTCTTTACCACCGAACCACCGGGGAAGCCCCCTTGAGCTATGCAGGAGCTGAGTGCTTAATCACGTCAGATCTGGAATTCTACTGTCTGGGTATGAATCGATGTTATACCATTTGCGAGGTATGGGCAAGTTAGAGATCCTTTCCAAGTCCCTGTTTCCTCATCCACGGAATAAGGGTTGTGATAGCACTTAGTGCATAGGCTTTTTTGAGATTAAATAAGATAGATAAATGTAAGGATAGGTAAACTATATGATTCATAAGTACTCAATACGTGTCATTTAATTGTTGATACTGTTACTGTTATTACCTGTGTTTCTCAGTCTTTCTGGGGTTTTGCATCGTGTTTCTTGTTGGAGCTTTGCAGTTGTATCATACTACAGTGCTTTAAGAGAAGTTACAGATCTGTTTGTAATACCAGTTACTATAACTGTTATGTTACATAATATGACTTATGATCTCCTCCGCTCCTTCCTCCTAGTAACTTTAATAACGCCTGGCTTCCCATGACCACGAACCACACACACACACAGATTTCCTGTTCCATTTCCCCATGTTGGCACAAGCAGTGTGACCCACCTGGTCATGCAGCCCTGTAGTAACTAACACAACAGAATCTACTTGAATGCATTTCAGAGCAGAAAGATTCTTTGGACCATACTACTCACCATAAGATATTGAGTAGCACCTAGATGGCTGTGTGAGAATAGTAGCTTTTCCCTGAAATCAAGTTGCAGATGCAAGGTTGTGGTCAGAAATAGAACACCTACTCTTAGGAAGCAGGTGGGATAGGTGTGTCCTGACAAGCCCCTGATGCATCATGGGTGTGCTCACAGCTGAATCCAGTTTACCTGGAGAAGGGGTGAAGCTGAGAAGTTCAGTCTAGTCGCTCAGTCATGTCCGACCCTTTGCGACCCCATGGACTGCAGCATGCCAGACCTCCCTGCCCATTGCCAACTCCTGGGGCTGGCTGAAATTCATTTGAAGCTGAGAAGACTGTAAGACAATTGGTGTTTTCAGTATGTAAGCTTGTTGAATAATATAAAATCGTGAACTTTTACATTGCATCTTCCTTACGTAGTTTGGGGTCTGAGGTTTCTAAAACTGTTAAAATAGTCTGGGCATTTAGGTGACGTAAACTAAAAGACTGCAAGTAAGGAGAAAGGCCTCTGTATCCTAAGGTCTTAGCTTTGAAGGAGACATTTTCTCTATTATATTAATTGGTGACAGTCAAACTAATGAAAGCATTGTGGATGGCTCAGAAATTCTGCTGGAGACTGTGCTGGCTGACATTTTTCATTATTTATATATCTCATTATTGGAATAGAGTTAAACCTTCTTATCCTTTTAAGAATTGTTGAAGTCCTTGATATACTGATGACCTGGATCTTTTCAGGGGTGACTTAGCCCTGAAGCTGCTCTGCAGTGTTTTGACTCAACATTTCCTTTAGCTTATACAAGAGCATTGCTTGCAGAACTTTTAGAAGTAGAATTATTCTTGCTGTATCAATTTTTGTTTTACTGCTAATGAAATTGCATATAGAATAATTTATATGAATTATAGCCATTGTCTACCTCTTAAAGAAATTTGTTCTATTGCCTTTATAGGCTTTTTTTCTCATGTCAATGGCAATATATTCAGAGTATTCATTTGTTAGTCAAGGTAATATGCTAGTATCTGTGAAATACTCTTTCTCTTTGTTTTATATTTTATTTAAAATTATTTGTTGTGATCAAAACAGAATGGGTATGCTAAAAATTCCAGCGGTACAGAAAAGCTTGTAATGAAAAGCTCTATCCTTTATACTCCCTTGTCAGAAACAATCATTTTCAACTGTTATTATTAGATCTTTTGTTGGATAATCCCATGCATCTAAATAATAAGGTATTTCTTGAAATATCAACTTTGGAAATATCAACTCTATTGACTCTACTAGGGAAGATTGGTATTTAACTCATATTTTTCAATCCCTTCCTCTTTTCTCAATCATTGTTATTGGTATTATTAATTATCTTTTATTAGCTCCTTTTATAACTTTAAGCATTATTTGTCAACTTATTCTTATTATTCCTCACATTCAGACAGTGACTCTTCCCTGGTGACTCAGACGGTAAGAATCTGCCTGTGATCCTGGAGGTCTGTGTTCAGTCTCTGTGTCAGGAAGATTCCCTGGCAAAGGGAATGGCTACCCCCACTCCAGTGTTCTTGCCTGGAGAATCCCACAGACAGAGTTGCCTCGAAGGCTAAAGTCCGTGGGGTTGCAAAGGGTCAGACATGACTGAGTAACTAACGCTTTCACTTTCATAACATTAAGCATTATTTATCAACTTACACTTATTATTTCATCAAAATCAGATAGTAACTCTTCTTGGCTTTGCACTAATATAAGACATAATTGTTAGTACCCTTATCCTTCCTCTCCTAATTGTGCCATCTATAGTTTTACTTTCACATTATTATTACTAATAATATTTATATTTGATTTTGCAAGTATAATGGGGTCTTTCACTGTTAATCTAGAGGTTGACTTGAGGTAACTACCCTATGCTTTGCCTACATCCAGATAAATATTTCATGTATTGTCTATATTTTAATAAATACTTTAGGATCTTTTATATATTGATTCTAAATAAACTTTATTTTAATATTTTTAGTTTCAGAATCCTCACCACTTGCTAGAATTCCTTCCTAACGGTCCAGTGTTAATACTTCATGGTTAGAAAGAGTACCACCAAGATTAAGGACAAATGGATTCGCTTTTTTTTGGATGTACCACAGCAGCATGGGAGATCTCAAGTCCCTGACCAGAGACTGAACCCACGCCCCTGCAGTGGAAGTTCAGAGTCAACCACTGGGCTGCCAGGGAAGTCCCTGGGTTAGCTTTTCCAACCCTTCATAAATTTCTGTAAATCATGCCACACTGTCATTGACTTCATATAACAAAGATGCATTTTTCATAAACTGTATTTCTGTGTTGTTTCTTGTGGCTTTCTTTAGGAAGAATTTCTTCCTCAGTTCAGTTCATTTCTGTTCAGTTGCTCAGTCATGTCCGACTCTTTGCAACCCCATGAATTGTAGCATGCCAGGCCTCCCTGTCCATCACCAACTCCCGGAGTTCACTCAAACTCATGTCCATCGAGTCTATGATGCCATCTAGCCATCTCATCCTCTGTCGTCCCCTTCTCCTCCTGCCCCCAATCCCTCCCAGCGTCAGAGTCTTTTCCAGTGAGTCAACTCTTTACATGAGGTAGCCAAAGTATTGGAGTTTCAGCTTCAGCATCAGTCCTTCCAATGAATACCCAGGACTGATCTCCTTTAGGATGGACTGGTTGGACCTCCTTGAAGTCAAAGGGACTCTCAAGAGTCTTCTCCAACACCACAGTTCAAAAGCATCAATTCTTCGGCACTCAGCTTTCTTCACAGTCCAACTTTCACATTCAAATTTCTTCCTAGAGCCCACTAAGTTCCTCTTCTCATTTGGACCTGTTATTTCCTAGACCTGCTGCACAGCTGTTATTTTCACACTTCATTCTATCAGAATCCTTGGAAAGCTGTATTTCATATCCCAAGTCTTCTTTCTTATTTTCCACTCTTATTTAAGTGGGTTTCTTGGAAAGAAATCTGGGGGCTTCCCAGGCAGCACTAGTGGCGAAGAACCCGCCTGCCAGTGCAGGAGACCTGAGACTCCAGTTCCATACCTGGGTCGGGAAGATCCCTGGAGGAGGAAGTGGCCCCCACTCCAGTGTTCTTGCCTGGAGAATCCGCATGGACAGAGAAGCCTGGTGGGCTACAGTCCACGGGGTCGCACAGAGCTGGACATGACTGAATACGCATGCTCACATGCTTGGAAAGAATAGTCAGTTGATGTTCTAAATTCTTGAATATCTCAAAATATTTTTGATTTGTGTTCACATTGGATTTATAATTTGCCATGGTACAGAAGTGAGCATATAACTTCACAGAGAGATTGGAAATTTGCTCCATTGTCATTTAGCATTTTTAAAATTAATAATTGAAGGATGGTTGCTTTATAGAATCTTGTTTTCTGTCAAAGCTTAACATGAGTTAGCTGTAGGTCAATGGCTCCTCCTTCTTGAACCTCCTCCCTCCCCCTCCCCCTCCCACCCCTCTAGGTTGATGCAGAGTCCCTGTTTGAGTTCCCTGAGACATATAGCAAATTCCTGGTGGCTATCTATTTTACATATGGTAATATAAGTTTCCATGTTACTCTTCCCATACGTCTCATCCTTTCCTCCTCTCTCTCCATGTCCATAAGTCTGTTCTCTATGTCTGTTTCTCCATTGCTGCCTTGCAAATAAATTAATCAGTACCATTTTTCTAGATTCCATATATATGTGTTAGTATATGATATTTTTCTTTCTCTTTCTGACTTACTTCACTCTGTATAATAGGCTCTAGATTCACCCTCAGAAGTAAGGGTATATTACAGTTTCACATAGAAAATGGGAATTGTGCTCCACTGTCATTTAGCATTTTGATGATAAGAAATCTGAGCCCAGATGTTTTTTGGTTGATGTTTTAGAAATGTAATTAATTTAACTAAGTAATTAATTACATTTTCAGTATGATTTGTTTGTCTGTTAAATCCATTAAACATAATTTAAATCTGTTCAATTCATTGTTAGTCTGCTAAATCCATTTAATTTATATACAAATTATAAACTTATGAATTAAATTTATATTATATACATTGGGGTATAGATATATAGCAGCTAACAATTTTAAAGTAATTTGGTTAAAAATAATTTGGATACACTCACTTTAGAGAACAGTATGGAGGTCACTTAAAAAACTAAAAAAAGACCCAGCAATCCCACTACTGTGCATGTACCCTAAGAACACCGTGATTCAAAAAGAAACATGCACCTCAGTTTTTGCTGCAACACTATTTGCAGTAGTCAGGACTTGGAAGCAGCCTAAATGTCCATTGACAGGTGAATGGATGAAAAAGGTGCGGTACATATACATAATGGAATTTTACTCAGTAATAAAAAGGAACAAAACTGGTCACTTGCAGTGATGTAGAAGAACCTAGTCTGCCATACAGAGTAAAGTAAGTCAGAAAGAGGAAATTAGATGTAATCTAGTAAAGCATATCTATGGAATCCAGAAAAAATGGTGCAGGTGAACGTATTTGCAGGGCAGGAATAGAGATGCAGACGTGCAGAGCGAATCTGTGGACGCAGGAGGGAAGGAGGGCGTGGGGTGAGCTGAGAGAGCTGCACTGACGGATACACCACCACGCGTGAAATAGGCAGCTGGTGGGAGCCTGCCGGGGCTCTGTGACACCCTAGGGGTGGGACGGGGGAGACTCACGAGGGAGGGGCTATGTGTGTACGTACAGCTGATTCACTCTGTCGTTCGGCAGAAGCTAACACAACACCGTAAAGGAATTATCTGCCAATAAAAATAAATAAGTAGTTTGGATAGCACTGAATTTTTATGGCAAGTGTCAGGGAAGTACGTAATTTCCTCGGTTCTGTCTCGTTACAACACAAATTTGAAGCGACGGACCAGCGTTATGGCTCCGCGTTACAGCTCAGTTTTATTTAGAAACTAAAGGAAAATACATCTTTGAGGCTGAGGGCATGCCGACCCAAAAGACGCGAAGAGAGAGAGAGAGAGAAGGAGAGAGCGCGGGAGAAAGAGAGAGAGAGAGACAGACCCCGGCCCTTTGGCTCTTCTTTTTGTGTGTGTTTGCCTCTCCCCTGGGCCTGCCCTGTGTAAACTGCGCTACCCAGGAGCGCTGCTTGTTCTACCTGAGGTCTGCACTCCGTCCTTCGACCTTCCTTTGTTCTATTTTCGAGGGCGTTTCCCTTCCGCCATTCTGTGTTCCTGTTTCCTATTCTAACTACCTAATAGCAAGTATTAAGCTGTATGAAACCTACTTCCTGACCTAGAGAAGTTACTATGATTATGGTTATTTTATATTATGTTCATAGTACTTAAAATTTAATTGTAATTTTGGAATTTTAAAGTGCAAATTATTATCCTGTATTTTTAAATTTAAAAGTAAAATTAAAAAAATTTTTTCCACAATATACAATTCTGACAACTAGAATGTTTGGAGTAATAAGAAAACAGAGAATAATATTTAGATATAATTTTTTAAAAGCATCCACTAAGGTAAACTGTATCTATTACTAAAGCATCCTGTTATATCATTTAAAAGGCATAGGCTTTATTGTTCTGAAATTGAGTCTTGTGAAATGAAACTATCTCCTGCCATATCAATAGACAAGAAATGTCACAGCCATCAGGATGTCCGGTCTCCAACTGTGAATGCGGGCTCCTCAAACTGCTATCCAGAGGATGCTGGCACCCCACCCACACGGTGAGTGCAGAGGAGCCGGGGGAATGCAGGAAGCAGCCCTCGGCTACTCCTTTAGGGTGAACAGGGAAACAGGATTTGACCCCTGATAACTGTGGTGCATACTAAAGGAATGAAACCAGTAAGCCCAGGGGCTTGCATCTTCCCGCACACAGAACACAAAGTTCCTTCACCCATACCTGATCTTTAATGTTCAGACTGCCTGCTCCCTTTGTGGCAAGCTTGTATATTGCCTGACTCCCCCTCCAGCCTCCTTGGAGCAGTTTTCTCAGAGCTACAGAGATACTGTCTCCCTGGCTTGGAGTCCTAAAAATTCCCACCAAATAAAATAACTCTCTACTTTCAGATTGTGGCTATATTTTTCAGTCGACAATCTCAAACTGGAATGCCTTTGAGACAGGTTCTTCTGTAGAGGTCTTTTGAGTTTAATAGTTCAGTGTCCATATTAAGCTTTATGTCAATGTCCATTCAGAACCCTAACCTTAAGTTCAGTTGCTCAGTCGTGTCTGACTCTTTTCGACCCATGGACCGCAGCACGCCAGGCCTCCCTGTCCATCACCAACTCCCAGAGTTTACCCAAACTCATGCCCATTGAGTCGGTGATGCCATCCAACCATCTCATCCTCCGTTGTCCCCTTCTCCTCCTGCCTTCAATTTTCCCCAGCATTAGGGTCTTTTCCAGTGAGTCAGTTCTTCGCATCAGGTGGCCAAAGTATTGGAGTTTCAGCTTCCAGTGAATATTCAGGACTGATTTCCTTTAGGATGGACTGGTTGGATCTCCTTACAGTCCAAGGGACTCTCTTATCTTCTCCGGCTCCACAGTTCAAAAGTATCAATTCTTCCGCACTCAGCTTTCTTTATATTCAAACTCTCACATCCATACACCACTACTGGAAAAACCATAACTTTGACTAGATGGACCTTTGTTGGCAAAGTAATGTCTCTGGTTTTTAATATGCTATCTAGGTTGGCCATAGCTTTTCTTCCAAGGAGTAAGTGTCTTTTAATTTCATGGCTGCAGTCACCATCTGCAGTGATTTTGGAGCCCAGAAAATAAAGTCTCACTGTTTCCACCATTTCCCCATCTATTTTCCATGAAGTGATAGGACTGGATGCCATGATCTTAGTTTTCTGAATGTTGAGTTTTAAGCCAACTTTTTCACTCTTCTCTTTCAATTTCTTCAAGAGGATCTTTAGTTCTTTGCTTTCTGCCATAAGCGTGGTGTCATCTGCATACCTGAGGTTATTGATATTTCTCTTGGCAATTTTGAGTCCAGCTTTTGCTTCATCTAGCCCGGCATTTCGCATGATGTACTCTGCATATAAGTTAAATAAGCAGGGTGACAGTATACAGCGTAGATGTACTCCTTTCCTGATTTGGAACTAGTCTGTTGTTCCATGTCCAGTTCTAACTGTTGCTTCTTGACCTGCATACAGATTTCTCAGGGGGCAGGTCAGGTGGTCTGGTATTCCCATCTCTTTAAGCGTTTTCCACAGTTTGTAGTGATCCAACTCAATGGGCATGAGTTTGAGTAAGTTACAGGTGTTGGTGATGGACAGGGAAGCCTGGCATGCTGCAATCCATGGGGTTGCAAAAAGTTGGACATGACTGAGTGACTGAACTGATCTAAACTGAACTGAACACAGTCAAAGGCTTTGACTAGTCAATAAAGCAGAAGTTGATGTTTTTCTGGAATTCTCTTGCTTTTTCGATGATCCAATCAGTTCAGTTGGCCAAAGTATTGGAGTTTCAGCTTCAGCATCAGTCCTTCCAATGGATAGTCAGGAGTGATTTCCTTTAGGATGGATGTTGGCAATTTGATCTCTGGTTCCTCTGCCTTTTCTAAATCCAGCTTGAGCATCTGGAAATTCATGGTTCACGTACTGTTGAAGCCTGGCTTGGAGAATTTTGAGCATTACTTTGCTAGCATCTGAGATGAGTGCAATTGTGCGGTAGTTTGAACCTTCTTTGGGATTGCCTTTCTTTGGGATTGGAATGAAAACTGACCTTTTCCTGTCCTGTGGCCACTGCTGAGTTTTCCAAATTTGCTGGCATATTGAGTGCAACACTTTCACAGCATCATCTTTTAGGATTTGAAATAGCTCCACTGGAATTCCATCACCTCCACTAGCTTTGTTCGTTGTGATGCTTTCTAAGGCCCACTTGACTTCACATTCCAGGATGTCTGGCTTTAGGTGAGTGATCACACCATCATGATTATCTTGGTAGTGAAGATCTTTTTTGTACAGTTCTTCTGTGTATTCTTGCCACCTCTTCTTAATATCTTCTGGTTCTGTTAGGTCCAGACCATTTCTGTCCTTTATCGAGCCCATCTTTGCATGAAATGCTCCTTTTGTATCTCTAATTTTCTTGAGGAGATCTCTAGTTTTTCCCATTCTATTGATCTCCTCTATTTCTTTGCACTGATCACTGAGGAAGGCTTTCTTGTCTCTCCTTGCTATTCTTTGGAACTCTGCATTCAAACGGGTATATCTTTCCTTTTCTCCTTTGCCTTTTGCTTCTCTTCTTTTCTCAGCTATTTCTCAGACAACATTGCCTTTTTGCGTTTCTTTTTCTTGGGGATGGTCTTGATCACTGCCTCCTGTACAATGTCACGAACTTCCATCCATAGTTCCTCAGGCACTCTGTCTACCAGATCAAATCCCTTGAATATATTTGTCACTTCTACTGTATAATCATAAGGGATTTGATTTAGGTCATACCTGAATGGTCTAGTGGTTTTCCCTACTTTCTTCAATAAGTCTGAATTTGGCAATAAGGAGTTCACAATGTGAGCCATAGTCAGCTCCCAGTCTTGTTTTTGCTAACTGTATAGAGCTTCTCCATCTTTGGCTGTAAAGAATATAATCAATCTATTTTGGTATTGACCATCTGGTGATGTCCATGTGTAGAGTCTTCTCTTGTGTTGTTGGAAGAGGGCATTTTCTATGACCAGTTCGTTCTCTTGGCAAAACTCTGTTAGCCTTTGCCCTGCTTCATTGTGTACTTTAAGGCCAAATTTACCTGTTACTCCAGGTATCTCTTGACTTCCTACTTTTGCATTCTAATCATAGCTCATAAGAAAGAATGTGACTTTAATATTGGAGTTTGCTTGGGTGCTTGAGCGTTCACTAGTTCCTTTTCTTTAAACCATAGTGAAAGTGAAAAGCGAAAGACACTCAATCGTGTCTGACTTTTTTTGACCCCATGAACTATAGAGTCGTTGGAATTCTCCAGGCCAGAATACTGGAGTGGGTATCCTTTCCCTTCTCCAGGGGATCCTACCAACCCAGGGATCAAACCCTGGTCTCCCGCATTGCAGGCGGATTCTTTA